>NC_140561.1:5882236-6044736 GCF_057381845.1 Rhamphochromis longiceps
ACATTTTTAAGAACAATCAGAACTCCAGTATAGAAACAAAGGAAGACCTTGGATCTCCCATTTTAAAAAGACCGCTCCGTGAAGGCCATCAGAGTTTGCCTTTAGATTTCTCTGAGGACAGTAGAAGATCCCACTGCAATGCCACACTGCCTGCCTTAGCAGTCAAGAGCAAACTGGTAGCTGGTAAGGAGAATGTGTCAATGGGTGGAAGTGCAGATGACTTCTCAGAGGTTCCTTTCATCACCCTCCAGTCTGAGTTCTCACCAGAGAGCAGGTGCCTCGTGGTGGCAAAAGCTCTGGCCCTGGAACTGACAGACAAGGATCTCACCTCCAAGGTGTCAGTGTGGCAGGTGAGCCCCACCTAACTTGTGCAGGGACTATTACACTTACTTTCCAGCCAGATTTCCAACCTGCTTAACCAGATTTTCTAAACATTACAATCTCAAATTGTAAATTGCACCACCTTAAGTGCAACTTTGGACTGTCTCATAGTCGATACGCTCTCCGGCTAAATTCTTACTTTTCATGCAATTGCTAGAAAAGCTATCTATGACTTTTCATAAGGGAAGGATGATAGATTAGCAACCTTCCAGGATTAGCCTGTTATTTTTAGCAGCGGGAGGAAGAGAGTACCTTTGACCAATAGGGTTTTGAAAAGAGTGCTCTGTCTTTACAGCTTTGGGCTTACCCATCTTTGTGTTGACTGCTAGGTCTACTGTGTGACCTCAAACCATAATTGTTTTTAATGACATCCACAGCTTGTTGCTTTGTGTTTGAACAGAGGTCATGCTAGGATTAGCCAAAACAGTGATAATACATACATGTGACCGACTAGATTCCAGGACCTCGAGGCACCAGTGCTAACCATTGTACTGTGCTGCTCTAATTTTGTCATGCTAGCAAACAGGAACTTCCATTCATGTGATTTTTGTCAGTAATAATGTTAGCAAGCAAGATAAAGGTAGCTAGCTAGGTATAGCTTAGCTGTGCTCCCAGAATCTAGCTAATAAACTAAATTAAAAATGGGCAGCTCAGTTAAATAATCAGATTAAGATCACAGTGGTATTTGCTCCATGTGTAGTTTTAGTGTGTTAGCAGACCTACCAGTTTTAGCTTACATTTGCCAAAAAAAGACAGCTCTGGGTCTCATGTATCATAGATTGTCTTGCAGTGTATTTAGAATCACACTGTCGTTACCATAGGAGATGCGTGTTGAGTTAATCTAGTTCTCATTTTTTTTTATAAAAAGACTGTTGTACATAGTTTAACTTGAACCTGGAACTGTGTTCTTACTGGCACTTCATTTCAGTCATTTCATTGTCAGTCTGTTTTGTGTTGTGCAGATGGAGCTGAACTCCAGAGAGGGAACATGGGAGAGGCTGTGCAAGGAGAGAGACCCTCTGGTCCTATCTAGTCTGATGTGGTCATGGGTGGAGCAGCTTAAGGATCCAGTCATCAGCAGTGAGGATATAAAAGCCCTCACTGAAAGGAATGTAAACCCACAGAACGCCCTCGATTCACTGGAAAAGGTAGACTGTGTCAAATATCTTCCAAGCATTGCTGTCTAAACCAAACAGGGATAGCAGACTTTGTTAAACAGCTGAATGACGTGAAAGGTTGCACTGCATATTAAAAGAAAATATTTCTTTTAACTTTGAAAAATCAAAGCTACTGTAGTGAAATGTACACAAGAAAACATGGAGCATGAAATTGGCTTAATTAGTTTTTTTAATGTCTTGAAATCCCAACAAAGAAAGTTCTGAATTGGTTTTAAAAAAGTTTGTAAAAAAAATGGCCCAGTCTGTTAATGGAACTATTGTCCTTCTGTTCAAGACCCTTTGACTCAGTAATGGGCTTGAAGAATTAGTCCCATGATGCCTTTAATTAAGCTGATAATGTAATTTTGCTTAACATCAATACTAGATATTCAAAAAAGTCTGCAGTAAGGCTCAGGAGTAGTATTTGACTTCCACTGGGTGGTGTATGTCAATAAGTCAGTAAGTGAGGAGGACAATGAAAATGTATTGTTTGTCTAACTTGTTTAAATTGTGAGGCTGTTTGGAACAAGTGTAACTCAAGTTATTTTGTTATAGCTACAATTATAGCTACAATTTACAGATGTCCCCTAAACCCATCACATGTAAGCAATCGTTAAGTTGTTGCTCTCAAATGGCGACACCTACAAAAACAGTGCCAAATTAGTTCATCTTAACTTGCATTCATAAAACTACTTAACTACAAACACGGTTGAAGCTACTGGAATTTCACTCACAAAAGTGAAGCACAAACTAATCTGATCATAGTATTTTTCAGATAACTGCATTGGACGTGCTCCACGAGGCACCAACAACACAAACAAAGTTGTGTCTCCCTGTTTGCTGAGTCTTGAACTTTCGGTCACTTCCCCGAGTCGTGACCATAGGTGAAGGATGGGGCGCAGATCATCAAGTAAATCGAGAGCTTCACTTTTAGACTCTCTTTTCACCACGACAGACCGGTGCAGCGTCCGCACCACTGCAGCCGCAGCACCAGTTCTTCTATCGATCTCTTCTTCCCTTCCCTCTCACTCGTGAACAAGACCCTGAGGAAACTTAAACTCCTCGACTTGGGGCATTAACTTGTCCCTGACCCAGAGTGAGCACTCCCCACTTTTCCATCTGAGGACCATTGCCTCAAGCTTGGAGGTGCTGATTCTCATTCCTGCCACTTCACACCCGGCTGTGAACCACTCCAGTGTGAGTAGGAGGTCATCCTTCTAGAACCACATCGTCTGCGAAAAGCAGAGACAAATTTCTGAGACCACCTAAGTGGAAACATTCTGCCACGAGGCTATGCATAGAAATTCTGTCCATAAAAATTAGTAACGGAATCAGTGACAAAGGGCAGCCCTGGCAGAGTCTAACCCCCAGCCAGTCCGACTTATTACCAGTGTTCTGACAAACCATCCTACTTTGGCAAAATGTCCTACCGTAAGTAGTTTATGCACATTTGTGCTGTCACAGAGTAATTCCAGCACCAGTTTAAGTAGGTATGACGGTTTGCCACTTAACTTTGCTCATCAGATTATGCTTGTAGCTCATTTTCATACAGCCAGGATGGTTTGCCACTTCATTTTACCCGTTAAAGTATGCTTGTAGGTGACATTCACAAAGGTAGCATGGTTTGGCACTTAATTTTACCCGTCAGAGTATTTTTCTAGCTGATATTCACAAAGGTAGGATGGTTCGCCACTTAATTTCATGTTGTGCGCATGCGCTGAAACAACTGGTAGGATGGTTTGCCAGGTTGATGGATTTCCAGAACACCGGCTGTGTGAACCAAGATCTTGCCATGGTTGTTTAACGACCGAAGGCCTGTGACAACGGGCCAGACACCCCATACTCCTGAAGAAGAATACTCCACAGAATACTCTGAGGGACATAGTTGAACACCTCGAAGTCCACAAAATACATGTAGACTGGCGCCGGTTTAGCTCAGTTGGATGAGCAGGTGACCATATGCCGCATGGATGAGAGCGGCCGATCTGGGTTTGAGTCTGACCCGTGGCCCTTTGCCACATGTCTTCCACTATCTCTTTCCTGTCAGTCTTCACTTTATCTGTCTAATAAAGCCAGAAAGAGGCCAAATAAAAAGGATGTTAAAATGCCATTAAATAGCAAATTTAGAGGCCGTTTTAAAAAACCAGGGTTGACATCTATGGATAGTTTCCACCTTAGTAACAAGATGGTGGGTTTTTTATAACTCACCATTCATAGGATGCTTCATCTCAGCTAGTTCAGTTACTGAACAGGGCCGCTCCACTATATTATAGTCTCTAATGGAATAAACGGACTGGTAAGGTCATTGCAGAGAATAATTGGGTATTAGCAGATATGTGTCTGTACATTGCACTTGGTTTTTGGATGTAGCTTGCTAACGAATCTTGCTAAGATTCAGATTCATCCCTCGCAGATTAGCGACAATTTAACTGCTATCCTGACACACCCAGTGTCTCACCCAGCACTATGTGATCCTGTAATGTGACACAGTATGGTCTCCTTCCTTTTGATAGGGTCACCGGTTCACTTTGCTGTGCATCCTCGACTGTGCTGCTCATCTCCTGCCAGTGCCTAAAGAATTGGAGACCAGTTTTCTTAACCAAACCATTAAAGTGTTTACTAAGGTGAGCTTTAACAAACAGCATGTATTGAACATGTTTACTTAAGTGTTTACTGGGCATGATGCAGTGCAGTTTGCTTTGCAGATGGACCCTGGCTCAGAGGAGAACAAGTCTCTGTATGCAACACTGAAAGCAATCCTGACTCTCATTCTTCACGAGCTGCATGACAAAGCTGTTCAGGAGAATGAAGCCTCCTGATTGGCATTGCCCCAATCAGCCTGCCGAGAAGAAGACTCCCAAACGAGGTTCCACTTTTATTTGTGGGCATTACTGCATTAGAAGCCACCTCTTGCACCCGACGCTGCTGAGATCTGCCAGTCATGTAGTGTTTGAAGCTAAGTGTTTTTTCATTCTGTTTCCTTTGAAGCTTGTAATTGACTCTGAGTACTGCTACTCTGTGTTAATGTGCCACTGTGCTCACTCTGAACGTTTTGTTGGTTACCTGTTCTTTGTCTGAGACTAGATCTTGCTTTATTATCTAACTCATAGCTGTTAGGGACATGATGAAGAAACATTTCATTACATGAATGTAATGTTATTTAAATGTGTGACTCAGCTCTCTGGGTTCTTGGTGGGGAGGGGTTATTTAAACCAAAATGTTTTACACTGTGCACATGCTGCAATGTGTCTTATTTATTCAGATGTTCTTTTTTGAAATGCACAAGTCGATAGAATTGCTATAACCTGATAAGTTGCTTTGTTGCTGTAGAATGTAAGGCGTTCTCTTAGTGTTAAACTGTGGCTGTTACAGCAGTGCAAACTCACCAGGCCACAGTGCGTTTTCTTTTTCAATCAATTTTATGTACTTAATACTGTTTACCAAAAAAATCCTCCGTGTATTGTTGTGTCATTCATTCATTTGTACATCAATCTGCCTCAACTCCTGCATTTAGCACTCTGCCTCGACTCACATGGCCTCTGTTTGGACTCATTTTGTGTAATTTTGACTCGCGCGCGCACGTGTGTGTGTGTGTGTGGCTATTGACAAAAATCTTCCACCTCATCGCTTATATACGGACAAAATTCAGTGTAGATGCAAGCTGAGGGTGATATACTAATGGTACTGTAGTAATACGAAGAACATGACACGTTGGGCTGTGGAGGATTTTCAACAAGCACTATTTTTTCATTGTTCCAACGGGTTACTTGGAGAAATAAAGATAACTGACTGAGTCTTGTTTGAGTGTTTGTTTGTTTTTTACTGGGGGTGGGTGTTGTGTTCCCCAAATTGCTCCTGGGCTGGTTTTTGACTTACTGGAAGAGGCTGCTGCCTGTGGGGAGTACTTTTACAATGGCAAGTGAGCTTGGTTTTCTAGCAAGAAGTTTCACTGTTTTTCGCTACACCAATAAATAGTTTAATGTTGAGGCTAAACATGTACAACATTTTAAAAAACTATACTATAAATCAGAAAAAAAACCCTCAAAATTAAATTTGTTAGTGGCAAGCAGAAGATCAGTCAGCCTTGACTTAAAGCAAGTGTCGGAGCATCTGGGAGGGTGAGACGTTGTAGGAGTTAAGTAACTCCTAAAGATGGCAGTAATGTAACATTAAGGATTCTACTGTTAAACCCTCGAAGAAGACGTAGCAGCTTCACGAACCACGAAGAAGAAGCAGTCAGAGGGTGGCGGATTCTTTCGACATGGCAGGTAGGTGGGTATAATTTGTTAATTATACATTTTGGATACACATTTCTTAGTAGTTGGGGTAGTATTCTTTCAAGCATACATGTAAAGACTCGGTAGTGCTGCAGAGGCCGCTGCCGCACTTTAGCCTGGCGTTTGCCTTTTGGGACTTCCATGCTGGAACGTGCTGCTAGCTGCTAGCCCGACAGGGTTAGCTAGCCATTAGTAAGGAGTGGTTATTATCGGGCGCAGAATGAAGAGTACGGGGGCGACTGGAGCGCTTCACGCGTCTCTTCTTATTAAGCACTGAGCGGGACTTTACCAGCGAGGGAAATGGGCATATGGGATCTTGTGCTTCTTCTGTTTCTGCTAAACATTAAGCCTCTACACTGGGCAGCTTTGACTGTATTTTAAGAGCAAACACTGGGCAGGGAGCAGTTTCATGTTGGGAAGAGGTACTTCCTTTCTAATGGACACGTTAAGCTCTTCAGGGTTAAAGGGTCTTTGCGTGTAAAATCATTTGACTGTAGTAGTCAATGCCCTCATTTATGAGGCTATTCATTCTTCAAGCAAACAAGAGTTTAAAAAAGACCCTTATTGTGTTTTCCTAGCTGTCTTTAATCATATTTAATATGGGTATTTCAGTTTACATCATAGTGTAATATGTGCATGTAAGCCCTCTAAACAAAAGCTAGGGCTTTGGACTGATCTAACTGCTCAGGTTCACAGTTTTCTCGTTGGATCTTTATGATGTCGCTGAGCTTGGAGCTCTCTAATATGGTCATCTCAGGCACGTGCTTGCCCCACCCACCTGCTGCAGATGAGGTGAGGTGCTGCACCAAGGCCTGAACAGTGTGTGGGACAGACACAGCTGTCTGGTCTGCCTGCTGTCTGGAAAATTATGAGTGCTGTTTATCTGACTTCTAATTTTTTTTTCTTTTCCCCTGGCTCAAGTCTTTGGGAGGCAGATGTAAGCAGGGTTGGCCTAAATGTAGTTAATGCAATGAGTCTGTGATGATGAAGCAATTTTAAGTATTCATTTCTGAAGGCCAGAACCTCATTCATCATATTTATGGAGCACGCGTTCACAATAGCCATCTCAAATTGCTTTATATTTTAAGATCTAGCCTACAATATGGGAGAGAGCCTCATCGATCAGGAGATCCCCTATGAACAAGAACTTGATGACAGAGGAAAGAAAAACGCCCTTTGAACAGGAAGAGACCTCTGACAGAACCAGTCTCAGAGGGGAAGCCCTCTGCTCTGACTGGGTGTGAGGTTTGGGGAAAGATGAGATTTCTCTTTATAGCTGCTAATCACCTATTAAAATGCTAACTGTCTGTCAGGATTTAAATAGTTTGAATTGAAGCTGATTATTATTAACTGATATTATTCTTAGACAAACTTCATTTAGCTTCCTGAGTTTAAAAAGTGGTAAATCTATTGTTTTGGGTTTGCATTACTTTACATTATATGATTGGATTGACTTCAGCATACCATGAATGACAGTGGATGAGTTGGTCACATTACAACTACTCTGCTGTTGGATTCAGCGATATTAACAGAACTGTCAGAATTTGTCATAAAACAAACACAAATTCCTGTTCTGGGCCCTGTTTCAGGAAGCCGGTTTAGTGCAAACTCTGAGTAAGTACACCCTGAGTGAACGAAAACTCTGGGTTTTCGGTTTCACAAAGCGAGTTTAGATTAATTCTGAGTGAGTTACTATGACGACACACTCCGTGAAGCTAACCTGCCCCCTAGCAGGTTTACTTCAACTAACCCTGACGTTCTCCGCCTCTTTGTCAGAAACCTGACTGTAGGAAGTGTCAGACATGGCGTGCCCCTTCCTTGAAGAGCCAGTAGATGTTGAAGCCCAAATTCTCCGCAGAGCTCTCCGCCGGGAGAGAGTGATCAGAGCGCGTTTGGACATTTTATCATTTCCTGATGATTTTCTGTGTGAACGTTACCGTTTTTCAGCACAATCTATAATTGATTTGAATAACATCCTCAGGCCTAATATTGCTCATGTGACACATCGTGGACATCCTCTCAGTTCTGTACATATTATTTGTATTGCACTTCGGTTTTTTGCAAACGGGAGCTTTCTGTATAATATTGGTGACGCTGAGCACGTTTCCAAGGCTACCGTCTGTCGGGCAGTCAGGAATGTTACAGTTGCACTGAAACGTCTCCTGTACTCGTCTGTGGTGTTCCCCGGTCATAGACCCACAAGATTTATCAAAGAGGGATGCCACAAAATTGCAGGTATCAGGATGAACGAAACTTAATTCATGATGTGGTGATATTTGAACTACTACTTAAATTTTACATTTATTCTCACGGTTCCCAGGCGTGATTGGCTGTATAGATGGCACTCACATTCCAATCATTGCTCCTTCAGTAAATGAAGGAGACTATGTGAACAGGAAGTCTTTCCACAGCATTAATGTACAGGTACATAGTTCCCTGTAGCATTTCAAACTAACAAATTATTTCGTTATAGTAATGGATGCTAATTTGTGTTCTCTGCACTGTGAAGATCATATGTGATGCTGCCAACATTATCACAAATGTGGAAGCCAACTGCTCAGCCTCTGTGAGTGGTGGTGGAGGACCCCCACCTGTTTTTCGGGCCTCCGCTTTTTTTCTGTTGGCTATAACGGGCCACATTTGAGCATACAGAGTAAGCAAATATGTACTTGTAATGTGCTCAGATAATTTCAATAAGTGCTTACAGAGGGGAAATTAATGTAGCCTCTAACTGCAATTGATTTACATCGGACAAACGGACCAAGCACTATGGCTCACAATACAATTACACCTCACCTGTTTGGACTATATTTTTATATTTCATTTTTACTTGCTGCCAGGAACGTTTGGGGCCTGTTGGGTTGCACCTGCGCTCACATCACATCACAAAATAAAATGTATGAAATAAAAAATAAAATATAATAAAATAACGTGTTAAATGGGTGGAAATCCCTAGATCAATGTTTAAATTAACACTCACGCATTGACTCTGTCGGCTTTGTTTTGCCGTGCATGCTCCCTTTCTTTTGCAGCTGAGGCTGTTACTTTTTTTCCGCAAAATTTGCATGTTATCGGCATATGCTGCCATCAGAATTTCGGCCTCAAGCGCTGTAAAATACATTGACTGCGCCTTCTTTCCCTCCGTCTCCATGGTGCTCCACTAATCAGGGCTTGATGTATCCTCGTGCGCGCGCTTAACTTGGGGTTAAAGCAACTCCGCGTTGACTGAACTAATTGTTATCAGCCTTTCTGAAACCGAATATTCCGAGTTGGACAGTTCGGGGTTACTCAACCCTGAGTATCGTTTTTCACTCTGAGTTTTCTAAACCGGCTTCCTGAAATAGGGCCCTGAAAAGCAAAACCGATACGGAGGTGCCTTAAACCTGGAATGTCTTACATGACCAACAGGAGTCCTGACTTGTTTGGTTGCAAACATTCACTTCAGTCCAGTTTTAATTATATACCACCAGTTCATAACAACAGTCACCTCAACATTCTTTATATTGGAAAGTAACAATATCAGAAAGAAATCCCGACAATCACAAGACCCCTATAAGAGCAAGCACTTGGTGACAGTGGTAAGGAAAAACTCCTTTTCAACAGGAAGAAACCTCCGGCATGAAGAGGACATTGACTTTGCTGATGGGTGTCGATCTTGTCCTACTGTGAGGTTGAGAATATTGAGAAACTCAGACTCTGCTCATTCATTGGCTAAAGACTTGTGAGCAAACTCTCGCCTACTTGTCGACGTGGAAACTATAAGGCTGGAGCTATAATGGCTTGCTTAGACGCATGCATTCAGTTGTGCATACCTGGAATTAGTCCTTCCCATTTCTCTTTGTTCAAGTCTGTTTGGAGTAGCCTAAAGGACACATGATTAGTCAGTGTGTTGAAATGCAGTGCGTCATGCATGTCACTCAGATAGTTGTGAACACAGAAACTGTAACCTCTGGGGAACTCTGCTGTTAGAGTCGTTGTACTGTAGGGACACACAGTGTCCCTCAGTTTCTTAGTCATATCCATCATCCTGTCCCCTCCCATTCTCCTTGGGTGATGTCATGGTACCGGTATCCAACTTTCGTGTACTGTCGACGTGTCTTTGGGCTGTAAAATGCCTTCCACCTTACAGGCACTGCCTGTTTGTGATGAGGTTGATCAACACGCACAGTAAAGCAATGCAAGTCATTGGTAAAGATGTTTGTAATCCCAAGCAGTTTCTAAGTATTTTATCATGCGCGTGTTAGACTCGACCCTAAAGAATGCTGAAGGTTTGTTGTTGTTTTTGCAGTTTAAGATACAATGTCCCCAAAACACTGTCATAATATCCACAACCTTCACTTTAATCAGCTGTGCACACACAGTTTGATAGGCTGGCACAGGACATGTGGCTCAGGGTGAAAGAGAAAACAAAGCGCGGTAAAGAACATTTGTAATCTCTCTTTGAAAAATGTAATTAGATTGTGACTAATTTTTCTTACAGTTGTTAGTTAATCTGAACCTGCAATAATGTATAATACCAGCAGTGTTTCACTGTGAGGCAGTATAAACTAAATAAATCCCAGAAGTGTAATAAACTAGGAAAAACAGTTAAAGACAGCAGTGCATTTTCAGCATTAAAAATTTCCTCAGAGGAAAACTGCTCGTCTCCTTTTTTGTCAACACTCACCTCGCTGTTTAACTTTATTGGAATTGTCATCAAAGAAGCTGACTGGGGTCTTGCATTGGGATAACACACTGGCATTTGTATCTACTGATTACCCAGTTCTAACCCAGTACCAGTGTTGGTGAAGCTGCAGTCCTCGCTCTGCAGCAGAGACTCAGAATGTTATTTGCAGAGGTCCACAGAAAGGTTATTGTCACAGGTGTAACATGAACGTTTGCTGTTAGCTTTCTGTGTTAGCTCTTCCACTAACAACTGGTCTGCTGCTGCTGAAGAAAAACAGAAATGAATTAAACAGATCAGCCTGTCGGCGTAGATACCTCATCAACTTTTTGTCTCTCTTTCAAATTTTTAACTCGTGTATCCTCAGCCCTGCATTCAGTGTGAGCTCTGTGTGGTGGCTGGTCAGTTGAAATGTACAGTGCGAGCAAGTTCAGAACTCCTGTCCATTTACTCACAGAGTACAGGCTCCCCCTGGAATGTTGTGGCAACATCCCATAATGAACAGTTGATTGTTATTATAAACAAGCAGGGACTGAAATTAACCAAATGGTGTGTTGGCACAGCTTGACCTCCACCATGTTAGTTTGCAGTCTCCATCTACATCAGAGGTGGGGAACTCCAGGCCTCAAGGGCCGGTGTCCTGCAGGCTTTAGATGTCCTTGATCTGACACAGCTGATTTAAATGGCTAAATGACCTCCTCCACATCTCTTGAAGTTCTCCAGAGGCCTGTTAATGAACTAATCATGTGATTCAGGTGTGCTGACCCCGGGTGAGATCTAAAACCTGCAGGACACCGGCCCTTGAGGCCTGCAGTTGCCCACCCCTGATCTACATGAAGTGTTCTGGATAGGCTACAGCAGGGGTGGGCAATCTCAGTCCACGAGGGCTGGTGTCCTGCAGGTTTTAGATCTCACCCTGGGTCAGTGATTAGTTCATTAACAGGCCTCTGGAGAACTTCAAGAGATGTGGAGGAGGTCATTTAGCCATTTAAATCAGCTGTGTCGGATCAAGGACACATCTAAAGCCTGCAGGACACCGGCCCTCGTGGACTGAGATTGCCCCCCCTGGGCTACAGTGTGACCTCAGTTTTTGGTCCAGTATAATGATGGAATGGTTCACTCTGTGTGTTTTGTTATCTTTATCAGTCTGTTGGTGACTGTCATTGTTCACAAAACTCTGCATTTTGGAGTCTGTTTGTTGGCTCAGTGGACTTGGTCTGCAGGTGGATGTCCTGCAAGTGTTCACATTGATGCCAATTCAGCACTCAGCTCGAGGGAAGGTACTGAAACATTACCTTCTGTTAAAGGTTACTAAGCTGTGCATTTGAATCCAATCTGAACGTTGTGATGTGGTCACATGTGGCACCATGAACAGGCAGGCAGATGTAGAGCCACCGTCCAGCTGCGCAGGACACTTGCAGTTCAGTGGGCAGATGGTATACTCGGCTTTCTTTCACTGCAGCCTCTGGTGTTTGTCTCCTCACCGTGCTCTCTGTCTCCACAGGCTTCACTGCTTCACATCTCTGGGATCAGTCGGGTCCTTGTTAAAGCCAACAGCATGTGCACAGTGGGATGAGGTAGTAGGTTGTATAGTTTTAGGGTCATACCCACACTGGGAGATAACTATTCAACCTACTGTCTTTCCCAAAGTGCCAAGCAGACATCTCAATGGTCCCTGTGTGGATTCCGGAGGTCTTCTCCCTCAGCGGTGTGTTCGTGGATTCAGATGTTGCTCTGTATTCTGCTGCTCGTCCAGTGTGAGGTAGTAGATTGTGTAGTTTTAGGATAGTGATTTTGCCCTCTTTAGGAGATAACTATACAATCTATTGCCTTCCCTGAAGAGTGGACTCTCTCAAGCTCTCCTTCATCTGTGGAATAATTTTCATAATGTAAGAGTTTTTGTGTTATCGTATTTATGAGGTGTTAACATATATACTCATATTTATATGTTAACACCTCGTATTCCTTATGTTCTTATAACTCTGTTTTTATTCTTGGTTCATTTCTTGTTGCAGACTGCAGTTTGGGTTCTGTCCTGTGTATGTCCTTAATGTATTACAGAGCTGACAAAACTGACTTTAAAAAATGATAATAATGTTGAACAGTGTTGTGTATCTGTATTGTTTGTGACCTGAGCAGCAGAATGATGAACTAGGACTGTATTTCCACACCTATAAAAGGGATCTGTTTTCCGGATACGTTTTTTTTCCTGTTGCTTCTTTTTAATACGCTCTGATATGTTGGACGCTGGACTGTGGATTGATGTATAAATTCGTAACTTTGTTTTGTTTGTGTTTCTTGAGCTTCCCAATAAAATCTGACCCAGTAATTAAAACAAAGTGGAGTGCTGTGCTATGAATGTACATGAAGGAACTAATCTAAAGGTCCTTAAGGTAATATTTAAAAGACAAAAGGGGAAAAAA
The DNA here is from genome assembly GCF_057381845.1 of Rhamphochromis longiceps. Taxonomy (NCBI): domain Eukaryota; kingdom Metazoa; phylum Chordata; class Actinopteri; order Cichliformes; family Cichlidae; genus Rhamphochromis; species Rhamphochromis longiceps. Next base: position 5,895,138 of record NC_140561.1, read on the forward strand.
CACTTCACCTGCAGTTTCAGTGACAGGGAGGGCCTAGAGCCTCTCCCACCTACCACAGGGCGAGAGGCCCTACACCTTGGACAGGTCGCCAGTCTGTCGCAGGGCTAACACAGGCAGGCAGCCATTCACACTCACATTGACACCTAAGAGCAATTTAGATTCGCCAGTTAACCTACGCTTCTTTTACACTTTGTGCAAATTCCTGCTGAAGCGTTTCCCCCGTCCTATCTTTTCCCCAGTTTTGCAGTGATGTGCTGACTCCAGCTTCTTTTAATGGAAATCCAAGGATCCCTTTTAGATTTGGGGATAGGGTGCATCTTGGCATCATTATTCCAAAATATTTCTGCTATTTGGAGTTGTGATGATGGAGAATTCTGTGCAAAATGTCCATAATTCTTCAGCTGGGTTAAGATCTGGTGACTTGGAAGCCCAAACAATCTGATTAGAATGACTGTTGTGCTGTTCAAACCATTTACTGAGCACTACTGCCCTAAAAATATAATCACACACACAGCATAACACAGCCACTGGTTCTGTTTACTGTACAGTCAATAAAAAATCTCATCTGGTCAGATGAGACTTAGTTGGTTGATGCACATTCAGTTTATAGCAAACACATTTCCTTAATGATTAATTATCTGAATAAATAAATATTTGATTTTATCATTTTGCACATTTCAGTTGAATTTTACTCAGTTTTCTCTTCAAGTTTCTTGAGGGTGTAGGGTAGTGTTTTGGGTTTTTTCTTTGTTACGTGTTTGTAGTTAGGAAATCTCTGCACACTAACGATGAAGGCAGCATTTCCCACCATTGTGTGTGCTGTTGTTTACTTGGAGGTAGAAGTGCGAAAACAGCTTTTTGTTCAATGTTAGGTTCACATGTGTGCCAGCAGATGGCGCTAGAGCGCTTTGACGGCTCCACACCAGATGTGCTTGTAATGACAGTTTTTAAACAAATAAAACATTTTATGGCTTAAGTTATGTTTCTAGGCTTGTTTTTCCCCCATGACACAGAAACTGCACGACAAGCCAAAGACTTTTTATTTAAATCTTTTTTTTCCAGTTTTGAAGTTTGAATTTCCAACTGAATTTGCTTTTTAACTGTTTCAAAATATTTAGTTTGACGATCAGACTTCAACTCAAATGCTCCATTATTCTCTGGTGGGTAAAATTCTCTGCTTATTTACTAAGTAAAAGCAGCCTCGAAAACACATAATATAAATGCGCTGTTACAAGCATCCAAAATGACAAACGTTCAAATATAAAGTTCCTCGGTACTCAGAAAAGTGTTCTTGATGTTTGAACCTTACTGTGCAGAACGTTACATGCTCACAGTTTAACAATCTCACTTTAACACCTCAGACTCATATTTACATTGTATCCACTATTTATCCGCTTGTGCAATGAAAATAATTGAAGGTTTAACTGATGAACAGATATGTGTGCCATCTAATGAATTTCTGGCTTTGTATGGATTTTTTCCCCCCAAAGAAATCCAGTACTTATAGTACCACAAATTTTAAAACTGGGGGGAAAATAACATCCTAAAACCACTGTTATACTGAGCCTAAGCACTTAATTCAAGTAAATAACTAAAGTAATGAAATTCATTCGGGGGTCCTTGGCTGTGTAGCACTGACTCAAGGGGGACTGACTGCTCTTTAGCAGTCTCTATTAATGACCAATGTTAAAATAATGTTCAGTCAAAATATTTACCTTTCAGCTTTAATGAATTAAAAGTTGCACACGGACCTGAAATACTCATGTAAATACATTTGCCGCAAAACTGTTCATAATGTAATAAAGACACTGACAGCTGACTGACTGAGAATTGGGGTCTAAAAAACGCAAAACCAGCTCAACAAAATGTGAGCAACGACAAAGAACAAAGTGAGAAACTGCAAAAAAAGACACAACGAAAACACAACAGATGAAAAGAAATTCAAACATGCAAAACGGCTACAAAATACAAACATAATTTCATATCGTTTTCAATCATTCATATTCATATTATGATTGTAAGATGATGCCGTTTGACTTCAGATAAAGACGCAAAAAACCCTACAAAATGACTCAAAATGAGCACAAAGACACAAATGACATCACAAGTCTAAAATGACTGTACACATAAAACAACTACAACTAGATACAGCATCTTGGAAAACACACAACATGACTACAAATAGCTCCAAAACAAGACAGACAAACAAACAAACAAACAAACAAAAAAAAAACCCCTAACGTAATAATAATAATAATAATAAAAACACTACTGCCAAGAGACAAAAACCTTTAAAGAGACTCAAAATGTCCACAGTGACACTAAATAACTGCAGGTGCAAAAAAATGACTACCAAGACACACAATCAACTACAAAAACACAAAATGACCGCAAAGACACGCACACATATTACGCACAGCTAAAGATGACAAAGGAATATAAATACTATATATATATATATATATATATATATATATATATATATATATATATATATATATATAGTCTGACAGAGTGAGCCCCGTAATCCGTTCATTTGGGCTGAGGTGTGTGTGTGTGTGTGTGTGTGTGTGTGTGTGTGTGTGTGTCGGTGGGAGGGGCTTTTATTTTACTGCTAAATAAAAAGTAACGGTGCCCGGCCGGCTGCCAGTCTGCGGTGTCGCGGGTGACCTGTGGTTTAGGATGAGCCGCCGCGTGTGAGTGTAAGGACGTGACGGCTCCGCGTGTTTACCACACGGGCCTGCGGGAGCCGCAGCGTGTACCTGCAGGCTGTGTGAGAGCGTGTGTGAGCGGCTCGGAGGCAGATCTTCCACAGAACACGCCCTAGTAGAAAAGGTAGACACACACACCCACGGCGAGAGAGAGACGCACACAAACACACTCACACTGAGCCTGATCACCGAGGAGCCGAGCTGCCTTACCTGTACACAACAGCCCCAATGCTCCCCTGCAGGCTGCCACCTCCAGCGCACTGTCACCAGATGAGAGCAGGGCGCGTTTACTTCCACACACTCTGGACTTATCGTATATTTACGCGCGGGGCTCTGAACACCTGGAGAGCCTGCGGGACTCAGCAGGAGGAGTAAAGCTGGGTGTTGTTGCAACAGCGGAGCGTTCATCCACCGGCAGGGCTGAGTACCATGAACAGGAATACGCGGCGCTGGATTTTCCATTTTTTCCTGTGCCTCGGGATAGTGTATCTGAAAATCGGGTGAGTGCTCAGGTGTATTTGTTCTGTTGTTCGTGTCTCAGATCAAAAGGGAGATTCTCCAGACACACACACACACCGGGGTCTGCTGGGTGCTGGGGTCTTTTATGGTTTCAGTTTGTACATGTGTTGTTACAGAATCCCACGCACCTGCCCCCCCTGCATCCACTCACACGTGGTGTTCTCAGAAAGAGCCGCAGAAGGGAAACGCCACATTTCTAACCTGTCACCTTCATCGCAGGGGGCTGTCGTCGGTGGTGGCGCTGGGAGCGAGCATCATCTGTAACAAGATCCCCGGCTTGGCCCCGCGTCAGAGGACTATCTGTCAGAGTCGACCCGACGCGATCATAGTGATCGGGGAAGGAGTTCAGATGGGAATCAATGAGTGTCAGTTTCAGTTCAGGCACGGCCGCTGGAACTGCTCAGCCCTGGGGGAGAGGACCGTGTTCGGGAAAGAACTCAGAGTGGGTATGTAGTTGTACACGCTGTACCTCAGTGACGCGCTCAGTTTAGGAGTAGAGGCTGATTCAGGGGGGCGGTTGGCTTTTGTCTTTCAGTGGCATATAAATAGAATAATACTAAATATAATTATAATGCCATCATAACACTACTGAATGTTGTATCTATATCTGAATAATACTCATATTCTAATTTCCTAAAGCACTTCTGTAAAAATAATTGATCTTTGCCTGCTTTAAAGGGTTCCATCTCTCTTGTCACCTGGTTCAGGTGGACTTTTAGTAGAAATAGTTTGTCACTATTATTATTATTAACATCACATTAATGTTAAGATTTTCTGCAGATATTGAAATAAATGTTTGTGTCTCTGAGCCCCACTTTTGTCTTCTCTTTCCCCTCTGTCGATCAAGACAGGTGGCTGCCTCTCGCCCAGAAGTGTCTTTCTGTCAAAAGGGAGTTCTTCCTCCCACCTGTCACCAAGTGCTTCTCACAGGGCGATCAAGTTGGGGTTTTCTCTCTTTCTATTCATCCCCCCCCCCCCCCCCAAAAAAAAAAAAAAAAATGCTGGTGGCAGATGACTCCCCCTCTGTGAGCCTGGTTCTATTGTGAGCCTGGTTCTACTGGAGTTCTTCCTCACAGGGAATTGCTTGAATGTTGAGGTTCTCTCTCTATTATTGTAGAGACTTACCTGAACATTTAAAGTGCCTGGAGGCTGTTGCTGTTGTGAACTTGCACCAGAGATTTTAGCATGATAATTAAACAACAAGTTTACATGTCTGTAAGCTTTGTTCTTTTGTGGTCGGCTTTAGCACCGGAGGTAGAGCAGGTCATCTGCTGTTTGGAAGGTTGGTGGTTCGATCCCTGGCTCCTCCTGTCTGTGTGTTAAAGTATCCACAAGTTGCTCCTGATGTCTCCATCTGAGTGCGAATGTCATTTATAGAGTGCTCAAGTAGAAAGGCACAATATAAGAACCAGTCCATTTACATAGTGAGAACCCTTTAAAACAGATATGTGAATAAATGTCAACTAATAAAATAATTATTACACAATATTTTCTTTAGCTTGTGTGTTATCTTTAGTACATTTCCAGTATCATTCTAGCAGATACAGGGGAAGTAAGCTGGATACTGATTGTTCAAAATTGCTTTTAATTCTCCAAAAACATTTAGAGGAGACATTCCTCCGAGGAACTCGAACTCTGACACTTGGACAGATGTCTGTAAGTTTGAAGCCCAGGCGCACTGCGTCTGCTCTCAGTGGGAAAATAAGCCCCTGATTTGATCCTGTGTGTGGAACAAAGCTGGAGGCGATGCTCGCTCCAGAGACAGCACTGTGGATAAATGAGTTTTTAAAGGCCGGTATTCTGCTGTCCTGTCCTTTAAGTTCAGCCTGTCATCTCAGACGGAGAGCTGAGGGTGTCGTTTTTCATGTTGTGTGTATTATAGCTCACGCTGAGCTGTGGTTGCTGCGTTGTGCATGACATACTGGTTTGAATGAGTGCACCAACCCATTTTCTTTGACCACTTATTTAATGTGATGCATTTGACGGCTGCAAGATACACATACCTACATGCTCTCTTCTTCTTTTTTTATCCACTGTCAGTGCGACTGCCTTCATGTATGTTCATAAAATACACCCCTCTCCCCCACCCACACCTCCCAAAGCTTCAAGTTCAGACAAGTACTTACTTCTAGGTTTACAAATTTACCTCCCGGTTCTGCAGCTTTGGCAAAAGACGCTGTATGTAGAATGATTTTTAGTTCAGTGCTTCAGGGCAGAGCAGCACTCTTTATCATCAGATTAAAGTCAGCGAGTAAAGATGAGTGCAGATCTTTTCAGAAAAGCACAACTGCAAAAGGCTGCTTGGGTCCAGCTCCCCAACACCTTGTCTATGTGAATCTATTGTTTTGTTTCAGTGAGCTGGAATGCTGATAACTGACAGAATACACCAATTTGGGATCATTGTTGGCAGCAATGCAGGAGGGTACAGTAGTTTGGCATTAGATTCAAGCATCCTCCCCACCCACCAAGTTGGCTGCTTGATGTAGAGAGTGAGTACGGGCTTCTCCTTTCTTGGCTGCACGGGCAAGCGATTGGACAGAAGAAAATATCTCTAGATCACAAATGTAAAGCCAGGATGTTGCTTTCTGTGATGTCCCATCTACTTTGAGATGGTCCTAGACTGATAGTGAGAATCAGGACTCATTGTGCATGTGCTCCAGCAAGCTTCAACAGCTGCACAGAAGTGTGTGTGTGTGTGTGTGTGCATATAAAGACAAGCTGTGCAATGTCGGAAAAGTCTCTGTGGCAGTTCAATCTCTTAACATCCACTAGCTCATTTGGGACAGGTCCAGGGGGACAAGTATGTGGTTAGGAAAATCAACCAAGTTAAACCTGGAGTAGAGTCAATGACAACGAATGTGCTGGCAAATGTCACTCAGGGCTTCAGTGGAAAGAAAACAAAACAGGAACCCTGAAATGAACATCAGAACGAGGCAGACAAGATCTACTACACAGTTTTATTTACATAAAACAAGTGACTAGGGTTAGGGCGACGAGGATCAGCTTTAAGTTAAACTACATGTTAGGGTGAGGCACTGAAACTGACTTGTTAGAGCTAGAATTAAGCATTAGAACTGCAGAAAGGTATCGCAGAAGGAGAAGTGGTTACAGTTAGACAAGTGTTACAATATGACAGAAGCAAAACCCAGCTCCTGATGAGAGTTGGGTTGTTGGGTTGTTCTGGGACAAAATGTTACCTTTCAAATAAAGTCTCATACATTACATCACTACATATAGTGATTTTCTTTTAAAGGTATCCCATCTGCTTGTCCCATATAGGTCAAAATGCCTCTAAATAATACCCCTAACCTGGGACGGGTCACCTGGCAGAGGTTAAGAAGTTAGTAGTTGAATATGATGACTTTATTGGCCATTTCTGGATGCTTTCCCATGTGCTCAGAAATGATCTCCGCCTTTAATTAAAAAACTACAGCTGAAGAACTTGGATTTATGGAGTGGAAATCCATCCACGTAGGGAGGTTGTGCATGCCTCTCAGATTCCCCTCCGCAGGGTGGATCCTGGAGAGATGGCGGCTGGGACAAGGGCCAAAGCCGATGCCCGAGCTTTTAATCTCTGATCTGCCTCTACTGTTTCATTATGCTCATCTGATCAGTGAATTAGTGTAATTACTCCTGCACTTACAGTAGTATCCCACCTAACCATACTTCATTACACATTCAATACAAGTTGCTTGAAAATACCTTCCTTTATTAAAGGTGTTCACTATTAGAGCTGTTAGAGGTACGCTTCCTGCTGAAGTTTATCTGCTTAAAGAGAGCTTGATTAATGAAGGGGACTTGGCTCGGCTTGTGTATTTCATGATTTGGTTTGAGGCAACTATGAAAGGTATGTAAGGAGGTTTGACAGTGCCTGAAATAGTGAATCCTGTTGTCTGTGATAGTGATTAGAAATGTCTTTCCTCTTTATCGCAGGCAGTAAGGAGGCTGCTTTCACCTACGCTATCATAGCCGCAGGGGTCGCCCATGCAGTCACAGCGGCCTGCACCCAGGGGAGCCTGAGTGGCTGCGGTTGTGACAAGGAGAAACAGGGTTTCTACAACCAGCAGGAGGGCTGGAAGTGGGGTGGCTGTTCTGCGGACATCCACTATGGACTGAGTTTCTCCAAGGTGTTTGTGGATGCGCGGGAGATCAAGCAGAGCGCCAGGACACTCATGAATTTACACAACAATGAAGTGGGACGCAAGGTAGGTTTATACATCGTCACCACCTGACGGCAAGCGTTCTGACAGAGCTTCATGCACGGTTGTAATAAAGCCATGCAAACGGTATATCACAATGTGCAAGACAATGTAGGCAAATCAGAAATGACATACACACCGTCTCACATGCTGTTAATGGGGTACAGCCTGGACATGACAGCAGTCTGCAGGCAATCCGATTTCAAACAGCCCACATTTGCTCCCCTAATACCTCAGGCCAACTGATGTTAAGTTTAAAGTTTGTGTCACTCCCTGCATGGATCTCATGGGGTTCAGCTTTTAAGCGAAGCAACCTGAGATCAGTGTTGACAGCAGCACTGAAACCTGATTCAGCAGCATGGCTTGATTGTAATGTAACTACTAACAGTTGTAATGTGGATTGCTCACACTATAACTGATATCAGATCCAGCACTCTTTACAACCAACACATGTAATTAGGCAAACGCTTCCATATCCGCACCTACAGGCAGTTCAGAGTTTGTAGTTCTTTGTTAAAAAGACAAAAATCTGAAAATGCTAACATGGTGTTGTAGTGTGTACAGAGAAAATGTAACTTTGCCAATTAAACAAGAAGAATAGCAAGAAGAAACAACAATGTGGGCTTTATTAGGGAAACTGTAAATGAGACTTTTTTGACTTTTTTCTCTGATTAAACTGGAGAAAAAAAATCAGAGAAAGTATCTGAAAGTGATGAAACTCAAACAACAGTTGCACACAGAGTGGTGGATGAGGTAAATGTTAGAATTTGTTATACCCACAGCAGCGAGAGCAGCAAGTTTTAGTTGTTTGAGTATACTTGAGTCAAAGATAGCACCCACTCAGTTTAATAATGATTGCTCAACAAGGCACATACCTGTCTTCTTTTTGCATGTTCTACATTCTTCATGTGTCTTTTCCAATATAATGTCTATGGAGAAAATGCTGTTTTGCCCACATTTTGAGTTCTATTACCTTCATTTGTGTTACCTGCAAGCGGCGCACAGAGGTCTCCCAAAACTGTGAAAGCAGTTTGACATCTGCTTAAAACTGAAATCTGTTGTTATCTATTGTGTTTTTAACACTGTGTCCAAAACACCAGAATGTTCTCATGGAAACAAGGGTTTTAATGATTATTTCTTTAATCTTTATTGGTTTTCTGTCGTAAGCTTCAGTGAGCTCTACAAACACATTCATCTTAGAAATAGAATTAACGGTTTGGCATTAAAAATGGTGAACCTCATCCCCTTATTTACCCATACAGTACTTTCCTTCCATGCATACACAAATTTATCTGTCACACACATCTGCATCGAGGGTTATTTCTATCTTGGACACTTTAACATGCAAAGTGGAGGATAACAACACAACATTTCAATGAATGGACAACCTGCCCCACTGTAAAATATAGTACTGGTTCCTACTGTTTAGTCTTTGTTAAAATCTTAATGGCTCATATCAACATGAAGGTAAAAAACGGTTGTTTTTTTTACATAGAAATTTCATTATCAGGAGCCACTGAGGGCATCGTGTGGTCATTGCAAAACTAGTGCAAATATCATTTTGAGAACACGAACTCATGAAGTAATAGTGTTTTCAAAGAAACAAATTAGGGTAAACCCAAGACGACCATATTATTATTATTATTATTATTATTGTTAATTTATTTCAAACATGTAAACAATATACAGGTACATTTAGTAAAGAAAATAAGAGAGAGAGAAAAAAATACTATACAAAAGTCAATACATTTCAACATAGCTACCGTCCTGATTCATTTACATGTTGAAAGGGAGTGGGAAGAATTACACACTTATTTAATCCCACCCCTTTGCCAGAAGTTAGCAGTTAATATTTTGTCATCTTTCTTACTGATATAATCTGTAATAAAACAGTGAACAGATTTCTGATATAAAATCACATCATGAAATTTTTTAAATAGAGACATTCACTTAATTTCAATATTTTCCCTTTCTTTATAGTTCGAGAAGATCATATTTTTTAACTCTTTTTGAACTGTTTTATGTTTGGACGTTGCTTTAATTCCGTATTCAAACTGTTCCACAGTTTCACTCCATGCACAGAAACACAAAAGCTTTTTCTTGTAGTACGTACCTTCCCTGTTTTGAAGTTACAAAAACCCCTTAAATTGTAACTTCCTTCTTTCAAAAAAAACATACTCTGAATATTACCTGGCAGTTCTTTAGTTTTTGCTTTGAATAGAATTTGTGCTGTTTGGAATTTCACTAGTTCGGCAATTTTCAATATTTCAGACTGCAAAATTGTGAGTTTGTATGTTCCTATAACCTGCTCTGTGGATGATTCGAACTGCTTTTTTGATATGGAAGAGCATTACCCCGATGCTGATATCATTAGCAGCAGACAGCAGTAAGGAGCCAGACGACCGACTGATCAATAGAAAAGACTGTTCTCAAAACTGAACCACAAGAAAACAGTCCATTGAAAAAGCACTGGAAGGCATCAAAGGCACATCCTGCTCCTACTATTAAAGTGGACATGAAAGTCTGCATGCTTTAACCTTAATTTACACCACGGAGTCCAACTCTAAAAACAATGTCACAGATTTAACACTGTCCATGAAGCTAGATTTAAAAATTTTTATGGTGTTTAGAGCATGTGTAGTGCCATCTTGTCAAGTACGGACAATTCAATTCAATTTTCAATATTTATACAGTGCAAATAACAACGACAGTCACTTCAAGGTGCTTTATATTGTAAGGTAGACCCCACAATAATCCATACAGAGAAAACCCAACAATCATATGACCCCCTATGAGCAAGCACTTTGGCGACAGTGGGAAGGAAAAACCCCCTTTAACAGGAAGAAACCTCCAGCAGAACCAGGCTCAGGGAGGGGCGGGGTCATCTGCTGCGACCGGTTAGGGAGAGAGAAGGAAGACAGGATAAAAGACATGCTGTGGAAGAGAGACAGAGATTAACAACAAGTATCTAGAAAACAAGAAATTGATGTCAGTAGGTTGGTTGGTTACTACTAATACTGCTACACCAGTTTATGTTAGCTAACTAGTGACAGAAACAATTATTAATTGGAAAGTAAGTAAGTAAGCTTCTTCACTGTTGGCTAGCTGCACTGAAATGGGAGAATCCTGCTGGGCTTTGTTGAACACTTTATAGATCAGGGTCTTTGATTATTTCTTGTTGGGCCAGACAAATATAGAAAACCATTACATCATGTCAGACCTGAAATCTGATTTTAAAAAAGAGAACTTGTAAGCTTAATATTTCCATTTTTATCAAATGCCACTGAAGAATCCTTACCTTTAAACATAAGCTTAGTTTCTTCCTCCATCTCTGAGTGAAGTTATCTTGCACTGTATTCTTTTCCTTGGAAATAAAGCAGCCATACTTTTAGCTAGCAGATGCACTGTGGGACAACCTGCACACAACATTTTGTGTGTTCGTTGAGGTGATGGAAACATTGTATTTGATGTTAATGTTTCTCCTTTTATGCTCACACCTATTCAGTAGCACTTGCTAGACGCTATACCATGAATTGTGTTCATCTGCATCAAAAGCACTGTTCTATAGCACCATAAATGATGAACAAATTAGGGCAGTGCCTGCTGAGTGCCTGTTTAAATTAAACTTATACTTAAAATTGTCTCCAGTACAGCGCTTATGAAGTAAATTAGTAAATAATAGTTATAGAGTAAGATAAATGTTTTTGTTTAAGGCTGTGAGCATGCTTATTTCAATTTAATTCAATTTTACTGTATTGATTACACATTCAGATGACCTCCTATGACACTGCACTTGGAGACAGCGGGAAAGAAAAACTCCTTTCAACACAAAGAAACCTCCTGTAGAACCAGGCTAAGGGAGGCGAGCCTTCTGGTGTGTTGGGGGAGAAGATAGGACAAAAGACACACTGTGGAAGAGAGCCAGATAACTAATGATTAAACACAATAGTTGCGTAGAAGCACATTGAGAGTGTTTATACAGCTAAGCAACAGCAACTAAGGGGTGATTCAGGGTCTAGCCCTAACTATAAGCTTTATTCAAAAGGAACGTTTTAGCCTAATCTTAAAAGTAGAGGGGGTGCCTGTCTCCAAAATGCAAATTGGGAGCTGGTTTCACAGAAGGGCCTGAAAGCTGGAGGCTCTGCCTCCCACTCTATTTAGGAAAACTCTAGAAACCACAATTAAACCAGCGATCTGAAGCAAGGAGCTCTATTGATAGAATAGGTAGTGCCAGATTATTCAAGACCTTTCTTTTGAGGAAGGCGATTTTAAATTCAGTTTTGCTAGTGAACAGATCCTAATATTGGAGAAATATCAGTGTCAGTATTCTCACTACAGCATGCTGTAAGCAGTCCTAAATATTTGTTTGTTGCACAATGGAGGACATAGTCTGGTCAAAAATGACTCAGAGATTCCTCACAGTGTTACTGGAGCCCAGGGTAATGCCATCAGAATATGTCTCTGTTTAGACAATATGTTTCTGAGATTTTTAATGCAAAGCACAATAACTTCCGTTTATATTTAGATGCAAGAAATCAGAGGTCATCCAGGTCTTTATGTTTTTAAGACATGTCTGTAGTTTAACTAGATGGGTAGATAAAGCTGGGCATCATCTGCATAACAATGAAAAAGTAGCTATGCTGTTCTAATAACACTGCCTAAGGGAAGCATGTATAATGTAAACTGAATGAGTCCTAGCACAGAACCCTGTGGAACTCCATAATTAAGTTAATGTATGAAGAAGACTCCACATTTATATGAAGAAATTGTAGTCTATTAGACATTATTCAAACCACTGCATCACAGTACTTTTGATACCTATGTTTATGCTCTAATCTCTCTAATACAATATTGTGGTCAGTGTTATTGAAGGCTGACACGTCAACCATAGAAATGAGTGGATATTAGTATACTATTAACTAAGACAGCTGTTTAAAGTGATGACTTTTTACGTAGTGGTTTAATTAAAGCCTGCACTACATAGTCCATTAAGACAGATAAAGACTGAAGCATTAATAAATGGTAGAGCTTCTTTGAACAGTAGTAATGGGATCTAATAGACAGGTTGATGGTTTGGCGGATGTAATTATTCTGTTGAAAATTTGGGCATTTCAAGTCTTTGGAGACTGATTGACCTTTGAAGAATTTCAAGGAACATTAGTTCAACGCTGGCCTTACTATTCAGCCTGAGAGGTTGCTGCTTGCTCTGGTATCTCAACTGTTGAATAGCCTGCATTAATTTTTTATATAAATGCTGATGGTTCAGCCAGAATAAATCCTACTGAATTTTGTTATGCCCTGACTATGTCCACACATGGATGGTCATTGAAATTTTGTCAAGATAAAATATATGCTCCTTTATTTACTCTCTAACTTTTCTGAAACCGGTAATACGAACTCCAAGATGTTTAGGAAATATTTGCATTTTCAACAAGCTAAGGTTTTATAATGACCACAACATTGTGCAAATGCATCATTATGGAGGATGCTCTTGAGATTTCTCTAGTGTAGTTGATTTTAGACCTGTGGTTGGACACACAGGCAAATTAAAAATGTATCAGGACCTATTTAGCTTCAAACTTTTTTTTTTCTTGCAGTTTAATGGCATTTTGGTACTAGAATAGTATTAAAAGCTAATAGATGAAGAGATATGAAGAAAGTTAATTGTAGTCAAACAAAAATAAAAAGGAAATCCTGCTCAGTCTTTTATGCAGTTCAACTGAATCAAATATTCGTTTCTGTTCAATGACATGCATCAGATCATGTAACTGACCATGAGATGAGATTATTTTAGGATGTGTATAGAGTTGATGAAAACCTAATTTCTATGTATTAAAGACAGAAATAGCAGTTCCTGCAGACCCTTACCTTACATGCATCAAATGAAAAATCTAAGCAAATCTTTGTCAAAATTTCTCTGTGTGCACAGCTTTACTTTAGAGGAATGCATCTAAAATGTTGTTTGCAGAAGGCTGTGCGAAGTCTCTCGGGATGAGGCTTCATATTTTAGGCCTGACATCAGTCACAATGTGATACAGTGCGTGGATCTCTTAATATACACTTACTAAACTGATACCTCTGTAATTATTGTAGGAAAGCTTTCATGTTTAATTGGAGATAATGTCAGTCTGTGTGACTTGAGTGCCAACCTTCCAATTTCTTGAGAAGAATAAACAAGAGTGTAAAAGGTGCCACAGGAGGCTTACGGGGCTTCTGTTAGACAAACAATGGCATCTTCACTGGGATTTCACTTCACTGAACTCCATGAATTAAATGTTTGCCGGGTCTCGGGGGCATGACCACACTAAGCTGTATGCATCCAAGGCTTTTGACAATTACCCCACGAGACTCCAGAAAGTCTGAGGCCACATCGGAGTAGAATAATTAAAAAGCAGGGTGAGGCTTCTCTAATGCATGCAAGGGTTCCCACTCAGTGAGGAGGAAGAAGGGTAAGTTGATGTCATTCAGCCAGAAGCACAGACAGAGTCCCCTGGCTGTAGTAACAAATACACTGAAAGGTTCCACTCCTAAACTGTAATTCAGTTCATTTCAACGACTACGGATACTCAAGATTGTCTTTTGAAGCTCATCCTGACTCGTAAAAATGGCACATGTATTGCTGGTAGCTATAGACTGACATACTGTAGCAGCTCTGAGATCCCTGGAATGCTTGTATTCATTTGGAATGCTAGAAAATGTTTGTCTCAACCTGTTGAAGCGTTAGACTCCCCCGCCCCACCGACTCATTATGGAAATACAGCAACAAACAGTCTACCGAAATTGTATAAGATGACAAAAATTATGCACACTTCTTTTATCAGGAGGCATGCATTAGTTATAAAATAACAATTTTTCAATGGCTTAAGTTTGAAAAGATTGCTTCATCTGAGCTTTTCCTCTATAGGTCCTGGAGAAGAGCATGCACCTAGAGTGCAAGTGTCATGGGGTTTCTGGATCCTGCACCACGAAGACATGTTGGACGACACTCCCCAAATTCCGTCAGCTGGGATACATGCTCAAAGACAAGTACAACCACGCTGTTCACGTGGAGCCTGTGCGCGCCAGGCGGAACAAGCGCCCCGCCTTCCTGAAGATCAAGAAACCACACTCCTACCGCAAGCCCAAGGACATGGAGCTAGTCTACATCGAGAGGTCTCCCAACTACTGCGAGGCTGACCCTCTGACCGGAAGCATGGGGACGCAGGGCCGTCTGTGTAACAAAACAGCTCAGCAGCCCAACAGCTGTGACCTGATGTGCTGTGGTCGGGGATACAACACACATCAGTACTCGCGTGTTTGGCAGTGCAACTGCAAGTTCCTGTGGTGCTGCTATGTCAAGTGCAACACGTGCAGTGAGAGGACAGAAGTGTATACCTGTAAATAGATATGTTTACTGGACATTCCTTTGTGTTGTTCGTGGGTTTCAGTATCTGTGGAGAGACTGCCTTGCTGCCCTTGTGTTACAGCAATCACAGCTTTTTCATTCAACTTTGTCGATTATAATGATGCCAATGGACATCTGCCACGACACTGGACTTGAGCTATCAGCTTCACAAATGTTCTTTTTGTGTTTTAAATTGATTGACATTTTGTGCTGCATGCTTAACGTTTTCACAGGCCGTACTGGTCTACTGGCATGACTCACCTTAAACAGTAGGCCTAACAGGTTTTTATTTTATTTTATTTTTCTTTTGTTAATCGACTAATAATTTATTTGATGAGAAAACTACTGATCATTTCGAAGATTCACTGCAACTAAATCTAGTAAAGGTTTGGTGGTGTAGATTCCGGTTTTTAGAAAAGAAAAAAGAAACGGGCACTTAAGGTTTTTCTTTGTTACTTTTTTTGGAAGACTTAAACACTGGATATAAAAACTCAAACAGTCTGAACTAACCAATAGTGAATATTTGGGAAACTACAGCAGAACATTAAACTACTGATTATGGGTCAAGTATGATAGTATTGTTTTCTACTTGTTCTCTGTCCCATTTCCTCTTCACTTTGCTGCTAGTTGTCTGGAAAGGTGTGGTCGAGCAGCCACATTTGTAGTTAACCCCAGGAGCAAATGCAAGCTTCCAGATCTAAATCCCCATGTTGCTGGTTAATAGAAAATATTTTGTAAGAGTTTATTTTTATATAAATATTTCTTTATTTATTTCCCATCTTTGTTTAAGATGTGTTTTCCCTTTATGTTAGTAACTGTGTGTGTTACTGATTTCAGGAAATGACCCACTACAATTTAAATATAAGTCCTGCACACTTGCTAACACGTTTATTTAGTCACAACATTTTGGTCTGACTGACCTTCAGGAGGTACATTGTATGTCTGTATATTCACACGCACACGCACATGCACGCACGCACACACACACACACACACACACACACACACACACACACACACACACACACACACACACACACACACACGTGTGTGTGTATTCATATCCTTGCGGGGACATCTCATTGACGTAATGCTTTCCCTGACCACTTACCCTAACCATGAAAAATGAATGCCTAACCCTAACCTTTACCCTAAACCTAACCATACTGTAACCCTGACACTAAAACCACATTTTGAGTCTTCAATCCTCTGGGGATGGGCATTTTGGTCCCCAAGTATACAAGTAAAGTAAACTTCCGACTTTTGGTCCCCACAAAGACATCTAAACAGGTACACACACACACTGCTGTGAAAAAGTATTTGTCCACTTTCAGATTTTGTTTCGGGTCAGCTAACAAATTGTAATCTTAGACAAAGAAAAATTATGATTTGATTTATTATAGGTAAAAAAAAATCTGACTCTGTGTGAAAAGTCAGTGTTAATGATTTAACAATAAGAAAGAGACTGGGCAAGGCACGTCTCAGATTTGCCAAAAATGCCCTGATGATCTCCAAGACTTGGGTTAGGGTAGGGAAAATATCCTGTGGAATATTACTCTGTTTGAGCTCTGTTACTTTTTGTGTAAAAATAAATGTAGCATCATACCAGCAGACAGACAGGGTGGTGGTAGTGTGATGGTCTGGAACAGTGTGAATTCTGCTCTCTACCAGAAAATCCTGAAGGATAATGTCCGGCCATCAGTTCATGCCCTGAACTGCAAGCACATTTGAGTTATGAAGCAGGACAATGACAAAGAGTGGGCCAAAATTCCTCCCCAGTAATGCGAAAGACTCATTGGCAGTTATCGCAAATGCTTGATTGCAGTTCTTACAGCCAAGGGTGGCACAACCAGTTATTAGGTTTAGGGGGCAATTACCTTGTCACACAAGGCAAGGTAGGTTTAGATAACCTTTTCTTTCCCTCAATAAATTAAAACACAACTTAAAAATTGTTTGTCTAATATTGTTTAATGTATGAAACATTTAAATGTGACAAATATGCAGAAAACTAAGAAGTCAAGAAAGAGGCAAATACTTTTTTCACCCCACTGCATATAATAATCACTTAATGGACGACACTTCCCATGTGTATATGCCATTATTCAGATAAAAAACCATTAGTCTGACATGTTTCAAAGCTAATCATAACACATATACAACTACTCTCCTCTACAGAAACATCCGCACAGATGGAAATGGTACAATGGCTAATCGTTGTTGAATGAGTTATCTTTAAATTGTTGTGGCAATTTTCCCTCGATGCACCTGTTAACCATTCAAATGTACAGAGGTTTTTTGAACTATGAAATCATTCACTGAAACACTGTTTTAAAGATGTGCCTTTATCCTTGTTAGCACAATATAATTCTTTTACACTGAAATGTGTGTTCAGGAAAATGCTAATATTACCTTCAGGATAGGTGTTCCATGAATGTTTCTTTTGTCTGTATTATTAAAAAAAATACCATTACAGTTTCATCTTATCTGAACTTTACAAGCTTCTTTATTCCTTAATTAAGCAGGCCTAGATAAGGGTCGCTGATTCCCTGGCTGGTCGTTAGGGGAAAATGCGTACACTGCAACCAGTTGTGAATGGATGCTAGAGGTTGCTGGCAGTCACTAAGGCGAACGTGATCAAAAAGACGTATACAGTGTTGCACTGAAAGCCTCCTCACCATTGCTTTGGTCGCTAGCAGGTTGCTATGGTCACTAGTAGTCACATGGAAGACTAAGTTGTCTTCAAACACTCATCATTTACTCTAGAAAAAGTGTGACACAGACCTCCAATGGAGACTATTCACCTTAAAAGTAAAAGCTCTCGACGTTTTTGTATTAGAATAACCTTTTCCACTTCTAGTTTTAGCTATACCTTCTCAATTGTTTAAAGTTTTGTAAGTGCTTGCAGACAAATCATGCAAACTATGGGAGACCATGGCAGTCTACTAGTGACCAAAGCAATCACAAGGAAGTTTTTGGTGCAGCACTTTCTTTGCAACCAATTTCACATGGTGATATCAAGCAACCTCGGGCAACCATTCACCACTCAGTTGGTTACTTAGACTTTTTCCACTTGCAGCTAGAAGTTGTCAGGGGGTTACTGGCCCCAAGACCTGTGTGACTGATGCCTTAGTTACCTAGCTAGGTAGCTTGTTTAGCTAACCCTTTAGCTAAATAAATCAAACACAGATTTTGTTAGCATGCAACATCAATCAACTATGAAATGCCTGTGGCACAGATTCTAGTTTTGTGTTATCGTTCAGCTTCATTATAAGTTATATTATAAATTCCTATTCATTTTCTCCATTGAAGTTTCAGAAACTCCGTGTAAAATCCGTTTTGAACGTATCCAGCCAACTATCAGGTGAATCATGACCATAAAAAGAATTTTGATCTGCATCAAAAAGAAAAAGAAAAACAAAAAGGTCAAAGGTAAAAAACCTTTTCAAAGTAAAGAAATTACAACTACTGCCAGTTCCAAATTCCACAGCTTCCAGCCTTCCTAAATCAGCCTTCTTGAATTTAATTTTTTTAGCTACTATAGTGTTGCAGAACAATATTTTATACTAATAAGTTTTAAATATTTATAGTTTGTGATGTGTGTAGAGTGAAGTGCAGTCTATGTACTGGTATAGTGCAGTGCTACACTCATGGCTGTACACGGTTTCTGAACCAGATTGCGACAAGTTTAAACATCTATGGTAATAGTAACTCCACCAATCAGAGACATTGAGTTTAGAATATACGATTATAGATAAAATGGTTCTTTTCCAAAGCATCGCCAATAAAACAAGTCTTTGTTAAAACAAGGCTTCTGCGTATACGATTGTTTCACAATGTCACAGCTTGTATTAAGTTTACTTTGGATGGTAACAACATAATTACAACACGCAACCATAATCAATTTTTACTTGAGGAAAATCACTCTTGAGCTCAATATGTCATACTCCCATCTTTTTATGAGAAACTACATTTCACTTGCAAAACAATTTAAAATAAAATTTGGCTTCTGGAAATTGTGTAATTAGATTTGTTCAAGTTTCATCACATGAGATTTGATTCAGTTACAAAAATCGCATGTTATTAAAATGATCTGTATCAGAGTTCATGGGTGACTTCATGTAAAACCGTGCTTCTCAGCTCTTGTCATGGTTTATTTGGGTAAATTAATGTCTCAGAATTATCAGCAGGAATTCATTTTATGTTTAATGCACATATTTCAAGCTTTGCGGTTACTGTGAGGATAGTTTGGAGCAAAGTGGGTGTTACTGACAGCTGTGGTGCCGTGCAGAGGGTGTCACAGCAGCGTTGTTCCTCAGTGAGCAGTGGGAGTGTGGAGCTGCTGGCTGATAGATCACTCTGACATCTGCTTCATTCAGCCCTCAACAACGTTGCTACAACAACCAAACCGTGCCCCACAAAAATGTTCCTCCTCTCATCGAGAGGCCAGGCTGCCATTAACAAAATGGTAACCATGAAAATCCCAGATAAAATCTGCATGCTGTTTATTTTCTGGAAATGGCAAAAGGGGAAGAAAGTGGGGAGGGGGCTTTACAATTGGCAAGAGGATGATGTCAAGAAGGATTTCAATCTGAGCAACAGAAAAGATCTTAACTCCGTGAATAATTGGCACAAAACATTCCTCAGCTAAACATTGCCTCAATAGTGTGACGCTTTCAAAAGGCAGCTGGCCAAACAGCCTTGGTTAGAGTAACACAGAGGCTCTGTCACTAAGAGCTCAACAACACTGTCCAAGTGTCTCACACAGCACAGCCTTGTTCAAATTTCAGTTTTGATAATAATATGACTTCCATCTAATTCTGTGAACATACAGCAGACACAAAAGAGGAGTTGAGGAACTGAAACCTAAGTATAGTTATTGTGTTTGCATCTGTGAAGGAGTTTGACTATTCCTCCCTTTCCTTCAGATTTTATGTGTATCCCTTAAATATTTGTTTCCACTTCTGTTAATGCCACTTATACTTTGTCTCAGGACATGGTACGTCTTAAATGAGGAACTGTGCTAACTATTGTGGTAACGTGTAGTATCCTGACCAACTAGCAAGAAGCCAGTAGCTACACTTTTATTGTCACTCTACTATAAATAGCACCAAGCCAAAACGGGCAAACTATAAAAGGTTTGATCTTCAAATCACAGGGAATATGGACCATTTAGAGTTTCCAACACCACACATTCTGTAATATCCACGTCAACATGACAATTTCTCATCATTTCTCTCATCTAGATGCCCATGCTGAATGTGCTGCATAAAAGTTTTACTGGTTTGAGGTGTCAACTAATGAGAAAAATGTTAAATATGAGGACTTATTAACTTCTATAACTAGAAAATTTGCTTAAAGGCTCAGCAGACTGCATTGTTTGCGTGTGGCTGTATGGTATGTTAGGTAAGTTTTCTGTGAAAAAAAATCACAGAAAAATCTACAACTTCAAAAACATGAACTTGTTTTTAAGGTCAGCTGTTGCAATGCCAGCTTTTCTAGCACAGCACAGCTTTTGGGTGTTGAGATGATTTTACTCTTTACTATGTGGCAAATGAACAAATTCAGCTCTAAATGGAAGATAAAGAGCTACTACTGGAAGTTTTGAGCCGTATCGTGCTTGAATTGAAGATTCCCACAAAGCATTTTACAATCACCTCCTCAACAGACTATTGAAAGCTACTTGTTATTACTCATTAGCAGAGATGGGCTGTGATCACATTACTTTTTTCAAGCAACGAGTAATGTCTATTGCAAAAAAGTAATTCGATTACTGTTACTTTCCTATAATCACATTACTAAACCGTGATTTTGTTTGCAAGAGTGTCTCATGACAATGACGTATGAGCGTGTGACGTCCGTGGCAGCAACAGACGTGTGCAGATCAACGATGAATAATATGGAGAGCGGGAGAGAGTACGACCGTGCAGCGTTTAAAGCTTGGAAGTACTCACATTACTTTGAGTTTGATTTTGTAAAAAATTACAAAAACATTAGCGTCTGCTGTTCACTCTGTGTGGGAAGAAAATATCTTTCTACCGTGAAAACTTAAACTTCAAATCTGAGCGAGCACCGAGCACGCTGCCACGGGAATGTGACATTCACTGAGAAACCCCCGGATCCTCCCACTGACATGACCACTGTGGCACCGGGCAAACCTCCACCCGCCCCACTCCTGCTAAACAGGTGACAACAGATTTAAGAGCGACAGGACTCAGTGCTGCTGAATCTTTTATTTATTTTTTGCTGTTTTACTTGCATCTATTTGAAAGAGTGTAAACACAGAACTTTATTTTATTTTATAAGCTGGAATATGCAGAAACGGTTTAAATGTTAAAAACATTTCTTCCAGTCAGAGACTGCTGCATATAATTAAATTTTTGCTTGATGCAATGTGCATGAAGTTAAAAGATTAAAACTAATAAAACAAGTTTTAAAAACAGACTTTTTCATTTGATTCAGTTTTATATGATGGATTATGCAGAAAAAATTGAATTGGGCTGAAAGGTCTGCTGCTTTATTACTTATTCAGGTTGTGCATCATGTTTTTAGAAAGTAACTAAGTAACTAAGTAACTAATTACCTTTGAAAATATGTAATCAGTAAAGTAACATGATTACTGTCTTAAGGAAGTAATCAGTAATTAGTAATTAATTACTATTTTCAAGTTTATTGACAAACACTGCTTATTAGTCATTACTAACATCATTTCTAAACTGATTTGCTTGTGAAAAATGATCAAACAAAAGCAGAATACGTCCACATCATTGAGCTCCGTTTTTCACATTTTTGGGAAACATTTTAACCAAGTAGCATCTCTGGGGTTCAAACATGAAGCCAAGTTCCTCAAGTGACCACCTGAAGAGTGAGTCAGTTCCGACTACAGTCTCATATTAATTTCATCTGCAGGCTGAAAGTTAGCAGTGTGTTGATTGACAACGATGCTGACACTGGCAGCTGTCTAGCAGCCGTCATCTCTCCTAGTTTTCTATTAGTCCATTCTATCAGCTAGCTCTAATTAACTCTGTGCACTGTAGCCTTACTGTTTATGGATGTACTTTTTAACTGAGCTTGTTAGCCTCAGCTGATAGCATAGCATGCTACTGTCTCTTGTAAATATGCCCATACTTACATATGGCAGTATTTACAAACTGTTAGGTGTTGCCTTTCTATTATTTTTGCTTCAAACTTTTTTGCAGCCAGGATAATGGGATTTTGGGATTTTTACCTATAGCAGATGGCGTGTATTAGCAAAATGCACAATAAAAAATGATTTCATGCTGTTTATTGGCTTCAGTTTTCACTTTACGTGACATAATCTCGAAACTAACCTTAAATCAAACGATGCATATTCAAAGAGAAAATGCACGACGGCCCGTTTCAACCTTTACAAGCCAAGAGCAGCTCACAGATCACTGGAGCATTAACGAACTGTTTCATGGTGTTGTTCCTATAAACAGTGTTACGTCACTGCCACGGTTCCAGGTATTTAATGCCTGTGCTTGTTAAAGGGGTCTGTGTCTGCCGGTGCCAGTCTTGCTGTGTGCAGTGCACCTGTGAACACCTGCACTATGATCGTCTGAGATTTATGACTGCCTTTCTAAACTGGTTGTCATTCTGCCCCTGCCTCCATTCGGTAGCTGTTCCTGGAGCTCCTCGTCTTAGGTTCCTCAGAGATTCTCAGAGCTGTAACCCAGAATTTATATTTATATTTTCAATAAAGGTCTTTCAGCATGACAAGCTCGCACTTAATAGCAGGTGGTTATGCCTGACTTGTGCAGGAGTCTTTGTCAGAATGTTGATTATTTAAGACAGGGGCTGCTTAATAACTATCATTACAGCAATGCCTTGAGAGCGAGGGCCAATCAGGGTCCAAACAGCAAGCTCTTCTGCCAACAATGACGTTGACGTTGAGGAATGAAGAAACAAGGTACACATACTTTGGAAAATCAAAGGGTGTTAGGAAATTTTTAATTTTAGGATGCATAAATCAAACATTTCACTTTAAACGCTGCATCTATAATAAATCAGAACCTGCCTTAGAAGAGATCAAATAATGAATGATGTGTTATTTGTTGGTTAAAGCGGTCCACAGTTGAATCATGCCGTTTAATGATAACTGTATAGCCCTGAGCTAAAACTTTATGGTGTGGCTGTAAAATGTTTTTATTGTTAAAATGTCTTCATCGTTCAAGAAAACTCAACAAAACGGCTTCGAAAACATATCACGTTTCATTCTTGGTCATTTGAATATAAAATCAAACTCAACTTTGTCTATTTTTATCTGATGCAGGCTGTGATAAGACCACGACTGTCATGTTGGAGTGTGTAGGTGAGATCCCAAATGCAGTCATGCAGAGGCAGACTTCAACTAATAAAAAGTGAGCAGTTTTAAAGTCCACAAATCAAACTCCAACAAAGAGACAGAACACACACCATCGAAACACAAAAGTGATAAAAACTGTGGAGTTTAACCAGGAACAACAACAAAGCAGAGACGGGCCGGCGTATGACGTGACAAAGGACAGAGGCTGACAGAAGGTAATCAGGGAATTACACACAAGGGGGTGATGAGGATTAAGTGAAAGGGATTACACAGGTGAGCTCAATCAGGGTAAACACGAGGTAGGAGTAAAACTGAGGCACACAAGTGAAATTACAGGAAACAAGGCTTCAAAGTAAAGTTGAAAATAACCGAAAGACGCTTGTAAACAGAGAGGCGAGAACTCACAGTGAAACGCCAAGAGGGACAAGGAAACATGGAGAACAATGTTGCAAAAAATGCGCCACAAAGAGCAAAGATAAGGGAGGAAATCCAAAAAGCATGATTTTGATTTATGTCAAAAGTTGGAACTGGGAGTGAGTGTCACTGCTGAGTTGAGCATGTTTCAATACCAAAGTTGGAAAAACAGGATTGGTTTTGCTCCTTAGCAAGATTCAATAATAGAACTGTGGGGATTCTACTATTAATACTTCAGTTCAGTTTTTCACTTATGTAGCACCAAATCACTGAAGGCACTTTATAAAGATTTAGAATCCCAAAAATCAGATGAACCCCTATGAACAAGCACTTGGCGACAGTGGGAAGGAAAAACTTCCCTTTTAACAGAAAGAAACCTCCAAGAGAACCAGCCTCAGGGAGGGGCGGGGCCATCTGCTGTGACCGGTTGAGGTCCCATGCTGTGGGAGAGAGCCAGAGATTCATAATAATGAATGATGAAATGCAGAGAGGTGTATAAACACACATAGTGGACGCTCCAAGTAGCCTAGGCCCTGTTGCAGTGTAACTAAGGGAGAATTCAGGGTCACCTGATCCAGCCCTAACTATATGTTTTATCAAAAGGGAAAGGGTTAAGCCTGATTTTGAAACTAGAAGGTGTCTGTCTTCTCAATCCAAATTGGGAACTGGTTCCAGAGAAGAGGGGCCTAAAAGCTGAAGGCTCTGCCTCCCATTCTACTTTTAAATACCACTGGAATTTAGAATAAGCCACAGTCTGAGAGCAACGTGCTGTATTGGGGTGATGTGGTACTATGAGGCCTGTAAGAGAAGATTATTCAAGACCTTGTATGTGTTGAAAGCATTTTCAACTTTGATCCAGGGTTTGATAGAGAGACAAAGAAGAGAACTGAGAGAAGAGAACGTCTTTCTAGTGCCTCTCAGATATACCGTACATATACAGCACAATAACTTGTTCTGTGTCTAAAAACACCAACTGCAGCATATTAATGGATGGAGCCTGGCAAACAACAGTGGCAGTACAGATTAAAAGTTTGACAGGTTTACTTGTGTTTATATTGACTGCCACCATCTTGGATTGTGTGTGTGTGTGTGTGTGTGTGTGTGTGTGTGTGTGTGTGTGTGTGTGTGTGTGTGTGTGTGTGTGTGTGTGTGTGTGTGTGTGTGTGTGTGTGTGTACATACTTGGAACAAAGTTATGCCAACATTTTCAGCTTTTTCCAGTCCAAACAGAAATCAGAGTGTGGCAGAGGTAAAGATCTCCTGCCATTAGCACTGAGACCTCATGCTATTATACTATGGTTTTGCACATGAAGCCATGCTGGAGGTCCCAGGCCTCCCTTTGTCTCCTTCAGTTATTGACAGGCAGCTTTATCCCACAGCCAAAGGAAATAACATCAAGATGCAGTTAATTGCATTTTTTTCTCTCCTGCAGGCCTTTCTACCCCATGTGTGGCGTATACCTAAAATTACACTCCATGTATGAAGAGGATTATAAATGATTGTCATGCTTGTGTTAGCTTGCAGTTCATACCAATTTGTGCAGTGTATAGAAGAGTATCGTGCTGTTATTAGAGCTTTCAGCATGAAGGGGTGGGGGGGACTAAATTATGAGTTGTCCATACAAAGGTTTACATCAGACGCTGCACCCTGGGCTCCTTTGACTGTAAAAATGTGCGAGGAATGTAGTAATAATACATGGTGAGCACCTTATGCACTGACAGTACACGGGAGGTACTGTATGTCCCTGTGGCCATGCTTACATGAAAACCAAATAAGCAAGCCTCAGCTACACAAACGACTTCCTGCTTCACACCCATCGGGCTATAATTTTTCCCAAATAAGAGGATGTAAAAACTTCTCAGAGCATACTGAGGCATGAAATTATGAGACAACTCTGATGTTTAAAGCCTGAAGGAGGTGGAGGTTGAACTGAGAACTAAGGCAAATGCTGCAGCTTTAGTTTACTCCAAAAGCACTTCTGATTAAGCAAAGGAAAATCATTCTTTGCAGAGGCAGTGGGTATGCTTTAGGTGGCACATAAATTCCTGTGTAGAATCTGCTCGTTTGCGATGGTTTCATCACCTCGTGCAATTCACAGGTGATTTGGACTAAGGAATGTGGTGGTGATCCTGCACTGAGAGGGCGGCTGGGGAAAGCTGAAAACAGTTGTGACAGTCATGCTAAAATAAGTTTGAGTAATGAACAACCTGATGACAGACTAACACTGTATCAGTATACGCAAAACAACTGAGTCCTCGTTAAATGACTTGAGAGATGAATGAGAGGGATTTCTGGAAACATTTATACCACAATAACAGAGCTGGTAGTGAAGCTAAAACCAGTGGTGTGTTCTCTGTACACGTCCAAGTTACTGTTCTTGACCGCTGACTGGTAGATTTGATCATACTTGTAAGTTTGTTGATGTTTAAGCACTCTAGTAGTTACATATTCTAGTAGGATTAATCTTACCCTATTCTGAGGTCAGTGACTTCAATAAACTTGGCAGTTATCAGTTTCACCTTCAGTATTTTAAGTTATGTGAGCAGTTTGAGTTGACATTTAATCTAAAACCTGTTAGGATTTACACCTCATAGCTTTTTATTCTATATAGCTTTGATACATCTATGTACATTTTTAGATCTAAACTGCAATGTATTGTAAATAGAGTATAGGAGTTAATAACAGTATGTGTTTTTTGTCACGAGCTGGTGGAGACCAAAACAGTGCTTTAACGATAAAATACCAGACTTATTGTGTCGACAGACACATAAAACGCTTGTTTTGTTCCATATCAATTGGAACTTTTGCATTTAGCACCATTAATGAGAAAGCAAATCAGAGTGTAATAGATTTTTAAAGAAGCAGCTGTTTGTACCCATTTACACTCACATTTAAACTCCAAATATCTGCCCAGAAGTAGAATTTATGTATGTATCTAATGTATATATATATATATATATATATATATATATATATATATATATATATATATATATATATAATAACAACTGTGAAGTAAAAAGGCGTACTCATCTCACCATAGTACACAGCTGTCTGTGGTCACCACCTCTCACATCATCAGGAGATGAGCAGCTGTACCTGACACACAGGTGCATCTTAGGCTCCTGTATCAGACATCATTATATTGCCTAGCAACCGTCTAGCAATAGGCTAAAATGATCCATTGTCACACTTAATTTTTCCGCATTAACATCTCCAAGACGTTAGTTACATGTGATATGGCACCATCAGGTTGCTTGGCAACAGTTTTTTAGCCTTTATATTTTGCAGCCTTTTTGCACTCTATTACACCTTAAAAAAAAGCATCCTGTCATTTTAATTGAATGTCATGAGAACAACATCTCATTCATATCCACAAAAGCTGAATTATGCATAACTAGGTCTTTTGTTTATTTTGACAGCAAATGTTGAATTAACTTTAGTCAGTCTTTTAACTAAAACTAAATTTAGTTTTAGTCATAATAATTATTTTAGTCATTCCCTCTTCCTCTTCCGCTGCCTTGAAGCCTTGAAATATGCAATTGTTCTAAAAAAAAAAAAAAAAAACAACTCATTTTTTTAGACAGACTACAGCTAAATCACGCTTTACTGACAGTCATCCATATCATCCGTAAGATTCGCTAGTAACACTTTCCGAGCACAAACACTAGACCGGACTCCGCTATGACAGATCAAATTCTTCAGACCTAGAAGGCCTCTCAAAAATCAGGAACAGTTAAGAAATCTGAGCTTTGTTTTCCTCTGAGTGCTGAGTGTGCTTACACTACCTGTGCAGGACCTCGCCACATGTTATCTTTATGTCCAATCACCTGTCTGTTTTCGTCTGTGCATTGCTTCAGTTAGGAAACTATTCTGCTCACATTCATCAAGCACATATCTTTATGAGCTTCATGAGGAATTACTGAGATAAGACATGCTCATATTGTAAATGTGCAAGACTCTGGGGTTTGCACCAAACCTTCATGCTTCAGCTGCCTCAGAGATACAGTTCTTAATCACAGGAATCTTTTTCACATGCAGAACAGAAACTCCATTAAAAAAGTCTTTTGATTTGTCAGTTGTCAGGTTCACAGTAAGGTCATTATGATGGCACAGGCGTATAGGCTGTGGAAACTAGGAGATTAGTATAATAATGATGACTGCAAAGCTTAGTCATTTGTGCTGGCAACATTAGCCCTGGATTGGATCATTGAGCTCTCGACTGTGTTGCTTTAAAACAACAAGTTTCAACAAGTGACAAGACATGGGTTCTACAAAGGGAAAAAAAACCCTCGGCTCTCGTTTGAGCCAAACGTCATGTTTGGGAAGCCAAGACAGTCTTGACTACTAGTTGTCTGTGCACATTATGCAGTTTCATTGTGCATCTGGGTAACATATAAAAAGCCAGATTAAATGTCAGCTGTCAGGGTAATGATACTGTGGAGAAAACAATATCTGCAACATTACTGTACCTGTGAGTTCGGTGACCTTTCATCTCGCTGCAACCTCTGATGTTCAGACAAAGCTGGCACAGATAAAAAGGGAGACAGAGATCAAAAACATCTGAAGATCTATAATGCAATTATACTCTCTATACACTTTTTTTCCAAGTTGAAAGAGATTCCGTCATAGTTTCTACAGGCCTGTGTCCTTGGCACCTGCCGCACTGGTGGGATGGGTCCACAGCGAGTTATTGTTTAAAGAGCAATTACATAAATCTTTTAAGAAGAGTAGGAACCTGAGGCACTCTCCCTATTCAGCCCAACAGGAAGGTTTCTTTAAGGGGTGAATTTTTATTCTGCACTTGACAGAAAGCTGAAGTGTCAGTGCAAGAACATAATGAGTACCACTGTGGGAACGTGAGGTTGGTCATATTTGACATTCATGCACATTTGATCCAAAATTTATAGGAAATATTCTGGGGGGGGTTCAACTCTAGGGCAGATATTCTGATTATTCCAAAAATATCCTTCTGTTATTTTAGCAGTGTTAGATGACAGATCAGTGCAGCTCAAATGTGTTTGCAGCTACTTAGCTTTGACAGAGATGGCTTAAAGTTCCAGGTGTATATTTTTATTCTGAGGTAAAAACCTAATTATTTTTCTTTAGGCATCATGCACTCAGTTTAGCCTCTGTCAAAATCAGGACCAACAGGCATCACTTAAAATTATGTTCTCTGAGCTCAAAGCAGTAGGCAGCAAAATCAAAACAAATCTATAAGAGTGATGACAGGAACACAAGGAGAAGCCAAATCAACAGTTTGATACAGTCTCGGGGAACAAAGAACACATTGGTTACCTTGGCAACATTAAAAAAAGACATCTGGAGAAGACAGCAGCGGTGAATGATCACATGATCTTTTTAGTGGTTAAGAAAAAACTGCCAAATATAACAACACTGATTGGACTGTGACCCAAAACTACTACGAAAGCAAACCAGATGTGATGGGAAACAACTCCCTTTGAGCAAGCATCTGGTGAAAGTAGAAAAGAAAAAATTCCTTTTAACAGGAAGAAACCTTTGGTGGAACCAGGCTCAGGGCTAAGCAGTTGGGGGTAGCTGGAGGCGTGTTTCCATTGCTCCCTTAATCACACTGTGTTGCTGCAGCAGATGGATCTGTTGTAGCTGACCAGATGAAGCAGGTCACCGGTACCCTCTCTAGGGTTAGTATTAGGGTTGGGTTTTGTTTTAGATGTATGTTACACCAAGAAACTAAAATATGTTACTTTTCAAATGAAGACTCATATATTCACTGTGGAATTACTATTTTTATGACTTACGTTTCCATTTGGAATTTTAAAAAAACAACTAATCCCTAACCATGAATGTGTTGCTGGTGACCTGGTCATGGTTAAGAAGTTAACCATAGTTTATTTGTTGTACCCAGAATCTTCTCCCAAACATTGGTATTGCACCTAAGAAAATTGAACAATGAACATGATATGGGGTTTTGCAGAATTGTTTCCAAGTTCTTGCCTGGTCATGAAGTTGTGTATTTTAAAAAGAGAAGGTCACATTTATCTTATAATTTAAGGTGACATATAAATGTGGCACTCGGGCAACCAACACTCGTGCTTTTTAAAAACAATAACTCTCATAAGGTTTTAATTAATGTTAGCTGCTGACTTACCTGCAGTGCTGACAGAATCATGACACTTCAAATGCACAGATTCTTGCTTTTACCCTGGCAGCTGTCAGCATCTCAGTGTCTAAATTCTCATGTGGTTTATGACTGTGTATATGTAAATAACATCACGTCTGGAATCAGTGAAGCTCTGCACCTGGTGGCTCTAAAAGTTCAAACAAACACATGTGGGATCTAAGTACATATTTCTCAGAATAAAAAAAATAAAGGCTATTTCTTCCTCCTGCTTCCTGAGATGTGCATTCTGCTTTCCCATGGCTGCCTCATGTTGCTTGTTGCTGTCCCCCTTCTGTCATTGTTTAGACAGCTTGAGGCCTCCTCAAGAAGGGAAAGTTCATATTTATGTTAAGGCTTTCAGACTGACCGTAAGCAGGAGTAGCTTTTGCGCAGACTCAGGCAGTCTGACACTGATACAAAATATTACTCAGGACTAGTAGGCAGGTTCAGACAGTGACCTTGACATGGAGCAGGTGAGCACTCTTGTGTCTCTTGTATCCTATAAGCTCTAACAGGCTGTGTCGTCAAATGTTCCAATTCTTCTGAAAAAGATACTCCATCTGTATTTAGGTCATGAATTTGTTCCAATGATGGCTAACTGCGAGAGTGGATCCCTGCTGCTGCCTGATTGGCTGAGAGTGTAGTTCAACATGAGGTCGGAGGCATCTGTTGGTGTCATCCTCCGCCCAGAAAAACACAGCTGGCCTGACCAGTGATGTCAGGCTGAGGATGATAATTAAATAACTGATGCTGGCTGGGCTGATTGACAAGGAGCTAATATGCTGTGTGGAGACACAGGATGAGCCTGAAGAAAAGGCAAGATAACTGCACTGGAAAGCACTGACTACTCAGAGTTTCTAATTATAAGCTGCAGTGACCTCTTGGGATGTTTTGAGGATGACTGTGACACATACTACGAGTGGAACGTTTGGACACTCTTACTTATTCAACCATCTTTCTTTCTTTGTGTTTCTAAAACCATAAATCAAATCAAAATTTATTTATATAGCACATATTAAAACAACAGTGTTGACCATAGTGCTTCACAGTCAGTAAAAGCATGAGACAGTTAAAACAAACAATAAAAGAGGACAACAAACAATAGGTAACAACACAACAAGCTAGACCAGCCAACTAGACAAAATCAAAAGCCAAAGTAAAAAGATAAGTTTTAAGACGTGATTTAAAAGACTGGATCGACTCGGCAGTACGAATATGAACAGGGAGGTTATTCCAGAGTCTGGGTGCCACGGATGCAAAGTGATTGTATGAGTGGAGTAGTTCAGAAAGATAGCTGGGCGCTAAATTATTCAGAATATTAAAAGTGAACAAAAGAATTTTAAAATCTATACGATATTTAACAGGGAGCCAATGTAGTTTGGCTAAAATTGGAGTTATGCGTTCATGGATTCTCATACCTGTTAAAAGACGCGCAGCTGCATTTTGAATTAACTGGAGCTGGCAAAGAGAGGAGTGTTGGAGGCCCGAGTAGAGGCAGTTACAGTAGACCAATCTGGATGTAATAAATGCGTGGATAAGCTTTTCAAGGTCCTTTAAAGGAAGGAACGGCTTTGCTTTGGAAATCTGACGGAACTGGTAAAAGGTGTTTTTTACCACAGTGGAGACCTGTTTCTCAAGTTTAAAAGAGCCATCCAGGAACACTCCGAGGTTTCTTACAGTGGGCGAGAGATGGCTAGCGAGAGGGCCTAGGGCATCAGCTAAGATAAGCTGAAAAAGTCACGTTTTAGATTCTCAAAGTAGCCACAGTTTCTGTAGATGGTAGCATGTACGCAATATACTATTAGGAGTTTTATACCCCTCCTGTAAGTTCTGTTGAACCTCTGCCTCTGCAGCACATCTTTCAGTGCTATCAAAATGATTTCCATTGTTTCCACATGCTGTTCTCCCTCAGGCATTATTTTAGAACTCACCAATAATCATAAAAGACAAAGTCATGAAAAGCAAACAAATACAATTCTCCCAACCTGATGTGCCATCTTCAGGCTTGGAATTTTTTTTTTAACTTGTCTAAATTGCTAGGTGATAGCTCAAGACCCAACCATTACAGCCATCAGTGATCCAGCTAAGTAACATTAGACATTACCATTAGATAAGTTTGAAGAAGTTGATCATTAAGACCTGCCAAAGTGTTTCATGTCAGAGGTGAAATTGTAGATGTGTGGTTAGAACAAGAGGCCGTAGCATGTGTCAGAGAAATGAATGAAAAACAAGAAAAAATGATAAAAGATCTTTGAGCTTTTGAACTTTGATCACACCTCATATGAACCTATATATTTTCACCACCTTCTACATATCATCACTCATTAAACCCTTAGATAAAACTGGCTCTCAGGGCTCTCAGTGGTCCAGGAATTCGACAGGAAGTCAGGATGTTGTTCTAATTAGCGATTCTGATTGTGACCACTGTGACTGTGTGAAATGGAAAAACCTGGAATGATGGTATCCGTGTGTGTGGTTCTCTTTGAGAAGCACTGAGGAGGAACTATGATGGTATGGGTGATATTTCTGGTGACATGGTTAGCTACATGGTGTGACCATAGTCTGTGAGGGGTAACTAGTGATTGAAGTAACTCTGATGGTCACTAATTGTTATTTTTGTTTGACACATAGATGGAGCAGGCAGCTACATAGTCCTTGACATCTTTTTCTAAGGTTCACCACCAGAAGTGATGTTTGATTAGGGAAATACTGAATCCAGTATGGTACCTGGGTGGGTTCATCCTGTAGTGCCTGATTGATGGTGTCCTCGACTTCCCAGGTGATAGCTCCCACCTTGCAGGTGGCAAAGAGGATATTTTAGGGCTCTGGTAGTTTAGCATTGGTGGCGAACTGGTGGGACAAGTAATCATGCTTGACATAAAAATATATACTTTATTTATCCGGTAAGAAATTTCTTAATACTCTGCATTTAACCCATTCACTCAGTGGGCAGCTACCAATCCAGCAACCAAGGATCAGTGTGTGGAGATAGTACCTTGATCAGGGGTATCACTGGGTAGCCGTTTGATGGATTTGAACCCCTGACCTTCCAATCATGAGACAAACACTATCTGCTGAGCTATCATTGCCCCTAACTGAGCTAGCTCTGCCCCTGGAATTCCTGAAACCTGGACTGTATGAGATGATGAAGTGAACTAAATGCTACCAGCTGAAGATTTTTTGAGTGCCATGATTCCCACTCTGCAGTTTACTGCTTTTGTTAACATCTCGATACTAGGGGTGCAAAAGAGTTAGTAAAACCAAGTTAGTAAAAGTAAAAAGTGCTCGTAGTGCACCTGATGTTGAGAGAGAAAGCCAGATCAAGTGTAGCTTATTTGAACACTGGTCCCTAATTTCTGTGCCACACAATAGGCTTTAAGAGAGACACAATGGCTATTCTTCCACCTGGAATAATCCAGTGCTCCTTTGGAATGCTTAACAGCCTCCTAGAAGCCATTCCCTGTTCGGCAAATAATCAGTACCAGGTAATAAAAGAGGCATTTGTCTGATATGTCAGCGGTGTGTGAGGCACCTAAAAGCAAAGAGATGGTGTGGCGAGATTGCATTCACTTTTTTCTCCCATAGGGGAAAGCTATACTATTATTACCAGTACCTACTGACACAATTACAGTACTTGGAATAAAATGTGGCAAAGACACGGTCAGATGATACCTGTGTGATCACAACCAACATAATTGACAGTTCCTGTGGCCCAATGCGTCTCTGGTTGCAGCTTTACATACAACAAAGGCTTGTCCTGTCTCTTATTCCTAACAGAAAGAATTATACAGAGGAATTTGACAGAATTTATTCAGTTTGCCTTCTTTTACAAGCAAAACTCTTTTTCCAAGTCCAAAAGATTTTTTTAATCATTTTTAGTTCTATGTGCTAATTGTAGTAGGGTTTCTCCAATTCACTTTGCAGAAAGCACCACTCAGTGAATCGGTATAGCGACATTGGTTGCAACGCGTTTTGTCTACCAAGGAAAAGCATGGGCTGGTAAAAATATGTGGTCGAAGTACTGGTTAGCTATCGATCTGCTTGTCCAACAGGATCAACAAGAACTATCAAGCCAAATTTTAAGATCAGCTATATGTCTACTGTCGATAACTATCATAACAAAAAGCTGCTGGTTATTATTTATTTATTTATTTATTGTCTATTCAGTCAGTCCTTATCTTAGCCGAATCTATTGAATCTCTACACCTGAATTTTTGCATTAACAAAAATGTATTAACAATGCTTATATCTGTATTAATGATAGCACTCAAAAATCTGCCTTCACTCTTCCTAAAGACCAGGAAGAGCATGCATGAAAACTCTATAAAAATTGATTCTTCCTCACACACTAAGGTTGATAAATGAGTTCCTCATAAGTCTGTGCTGAGACCAAATATGTTTCCATTATACATGCTTCCCTTATCTAGCATTGTTACATGTTATAGCAAATATATGTGCTATATGTGTTATAGCACATATTTTCATTTGCTATGCAGATGATACTCATATCTATCCATGAAGCCAGATGATAGACACCAAATAGTTAAACTGCAAGCATTACATGGCCCTGCCCCTCCCTGAGCCTGGTTCTGTTGGAGGTTTCTTCCTGTTAAAACTGAGTTTTTTCTTTCTACTGCCCCTCACAGGGAGCCATCTGGTTGTTGGGGTTCATTGATATATAGATATAGTTCTTGTTTAAAAAAATCACAATTGTCAGTTCAAGGTATGAAATAATAGAGAGAAAAGTCTTGAATATTGAATACCTTGCCAATGTAAAAAAGTATTTAGTCAGCCACCGATTGTGCAAGTTCCCCCACCTAAAATGATGACAGAAGTCAGTAATTTGCACCAGAGGTACACTTCAACTGTGAGAGACAGAATGTGAAAGAAAAATCCATGAATCCACATGGTAGGATTTGTAAAGAATTTATTCGTAAATCAGGGTGGAAAATAAGTATTTGGTCAATAACAAAAATACAACTCAATACTTTGTAACATAACCTTTGTTGGCAATAACAGAGGTCAAACGTTTACTATAGGTCTTTACCAGGTTTGCACACACAGTAGCTGGTATTTTGGCCCATTCCTCCATGCAGATCTTCTCGAGAGCAGTGATGTTTTGGGGCTGTCGCCGAGCAACACGGACTTTCAACTCCCGCCACAGATTTTCTATGGGGTTGAGGTCTGGAGACTGGCTAGGCCACTCCAGGACTTTCAAATGCTTCTTACGGAGCCACTCCTTTGCTGCCCGGGCGGTGTGTTTTGGATCATTGTCATGTTGGAAGACCCAGCCTCGTTTCATCTTCAAAGTTCTCACTGATGGAAGGAGGTTTTGGCTCAAAATCTCACGATACATGGCCCCATTCATTCTGTCCTTAACACGGATCAGTCGTCCTGTCCCCTTGGCAGAAAAACAGCCCCATAGCATGATGTTTCCACCCCCATGCTTCACAGTAGGTATGGTGTTCTTGGGATGCAACTCAGTATTCTTCTTCCTCCAAACACGACGAGTTGAGTTTATACCAAAAAGTTCTACTTTGGTTTCATCTGACCACATGACATTCTCCCAATCCTCTGCTGTATCATCCATGTGCTCTCTGGCAAACTTCAGACGGGCCTGGACATGCACTGGCTTCAGCAGCGGAACACGTCTGGCACTGCGGGATTTGATTCCCTGCCGTTGTAGTGTGTTACTGATGGTGACCTTTGTTACTTTGGTCCCAGCTCTCTGCAGGTCATTCACCAGGTCCCCCCGTGTGGTTCTGGGATCTTTGCTCACCGTTCTCATGATCATTTTGACCCCACGGGATGAGATCTTGCGTGGAGCCCCAGATCGAGGGAGATTATCAGTGGTCTTGTATGTCTTCCATTTTCTGATGATTGCTCCCACAGTTGATTTTTTCACACCAAGCTGCTTGCCTATTGTAGATTCACTCTTCCCAGTCTGGTGCAGGTCTACAATACTTTTCCTGGTGTCCTTCGAAAGCTCTTTGGTCTTGGCCATGGCGGAGTTTGGAGTCTGACTGTTTGAGGCTGTGGACAGGTGTCTTTTATACAGATGATGAGTTCAAACAGGTGCCATTCATACAGGTAACGAGTGGGGGACAGAAAAGCTTCTTACAGAAGACATTACAGGTCTGTGAGAGCCAGAGATTTTCCTTGTTTGAGGTGACCAAATACTTATTTTCCACCCTAATTTACGAATAAATTCTTTACAAATCCTACCATGTGAATTCATGGATTTTTTTTTCACATTCTGTCTCTCACAGTTGAAGTGTACCTCTGGTGCAAATTACTGACCTCTGTCATCATTTTAAGTGGGGGAACTTGCACAATCGGTGGCTGACTAAATACTTATTTGCCCCACTGTATGTGACTCCCAAGCTAGGCGAGTGGCTCCAGCAGATCCCGGGAACAACATCGGAGATCTCTGTCCAGAAGAGCGCAGTCCTGGGAACAGCTAAGATACTGCGCAGGACCCTCAAGCTCCCAGGCCTCTGGTAGAGGACCCGAGCTTGAAGGATAAACCGCCCGCAGGGGCGTGCTGGGTGTTTTTTTTTTTTTTTTAGGGGTGCAACGATATTCGTATTGATATTGAACCGTTCGATACAGTGCTTTCGGTTCGGTACGCATATGTATCGAACAATACAACATTTGTAATTTATTTTATCAACTTTCCTTCTGACGATGCTGTCTGTGTTGAGCCCTCAGTGAATCTGCGTTCGACTACTCCGCCTAGGATGCACTGTCGAGCGCAGATCCACTGAGCGCTCAACACAGACAGCATAGTCAGAAGGAAGAGCGCAGGGCAAGCTAGCAAGACAGAAGTTAAGCTCTCCTTGCAACATGGACCTCCCCCACCCTCATTCAGATCTGGCGTTTGGAATTATTTTGGTTTTCATGTGATGTATGACCCTGAAGGTAAGCGAGTCATGGACTAAAGTAAAACAGTATGTTGGATGTGCCATGCAATGCTCAATTACATTGGTGTGAACTAGTGTGTTAGCGCAGTTAGCTCGTTAACGTGTTGGCCGTCTAGCCCCATGCACGGGGCGATCGGCGGTAGCTCGTTAACGGAGATTTGCCGTGTTGTGGCGTTAAGGTCATTTCAACGAGATTAACCTGAAAGCACTAGTGGGAACACAACGAATATGACTGCACATTTACGCCGACATCATCCTAGTGCAAAGACCAAAACAACAAGCATGCTACTAACTTTAGCCGAGTCATTTAGACAGCTGTTAGCACATGATTCTCCTTATGCTGCTGAGAATATAGCCCAGAAGAAGCGGATAGTATAGCTTTTATTTTGGAAAGAGACATTTCTCTGTAATAAACTCTCTTTTCCAAAGATGAGTGATTCCTCAATCAGATACAGGGCTTGCAATATCGCTAGCCCGACGTCCTGGAGCTAGCGATTTTTTTCAGTCGGGCTACAAAAATCTCTCTGCCCTGCCCGTCGGGCTATTGTAGGAAGGAAAAATATATGTCAATGCTTTTGCATTCTTTCAGAAATGTAGCTGGGTAATTATGTCATTGGCATCGGTGAGCCACTGTCAATATGTGACATATTGAAATCGCATTTGAATTTGCGCTTGTTTTCTTGCTTTCACTTTGCAATCGTGTGAACTGTGTATAGAGAGCGACAGCACTGATCTGTGAGTGATGATAATTTGTGCACCAATTCCTCTGACATCGTCTTATTAATCGTTAGCTTACTATGCAAACATGACAAGTGAAATCTCCCGCAGCAAGCTTAAACATGTGAGAGGTTGATCGCGCAGAGAATCGCTGAGCTTATGTGAGTGAGTGTGTAAAAGCAGCAGGATATATATTTTAGTTCTGCTGAGCCAAATAAGACAGGTCAGGGTGAAGAAGGGACAGCCAAAGAAAAGCTTACCACAAAACGGAAAAGTTATGACAAATCAGATTATAAGGCAAAAAGAAAGTGCAGCTTTATGGTTTCATGGACAAAATAATTTCTGTGGCTGCAATATGACGAGCTAAATAACCAGGGCTGCACATAAGTGGTCCGCAGGTGTGCATTCGCTGTCAAAATAAAAAACACGCACAAGGGTTAGGGTTAAATTTAAAAACTGTACTTTTGAGTTAAAATATATATTTATAATTTTAATAAATGACAAATTAAAAAGGCTTGAACATTTTTTTGTATCGAAAAAATATCGAACCGTGACACCAAAGTATCGAACCGAACCGAACCGTGAATTTTGTGTATCGTTGCACCCCTAATATATATATATATATATATATATATATATATATGTAAAGTGGTCGCCCCATGATCGGAAGGTCGGCGGTTCGAATCCACTTAACGGCTACCCTGAGGTACCCCTGAGCAAGGTACCGTCCCTACACACTGCTCCCCGGGCGCCTGCTTAGTGGGCTGCCCACTGCTTCACTGAGTGAATGGGTCAAATGCAGAGAAAAACAAGTAATTTCCCCATGGGGATCAATAAAGTATCCATTATTATTATTATTATTATTATATATTTTTCCTTCCTACAATAGCCCGACGGGCAGGGAAGAGATAGATTTTGGTAGCCCGACTGAAAAAATCGCTAGCCCCGGGACGTCGGGCTAGCGATATTGCAAGCCCTGTATCTGATTGAGGAATCATGCATCTTTGGAAAAGAGAGTTTATTACAGAGAAATGTCTCTTTCCAAAATAAAAGCTATACTATCCGCTTCTTCTGGGCTATATTCTCAGCAGCATAAGGAGAATCATGTGCTAACAGCTGTCTAAATGACTCGGCTAAAGTTAGTAGCATGCTTGTTGTTTTTGTCTTTGCACTAGGATGATGTCGGCGTAAATGTGCAGTCATATTCGTTGTGTTCCCACTAGTGCTTTCAGGTTAATCTCGTTGAAATGACCTTAACGCCACAACACGGCAA
The DNA here is from genome assembly GCF_057381845.1 of Rhamphochromis longiceps. Classification (NCBI taxonomy): domain Eukaryota; kingdom Metazoa; phylum Chordata; class Actinopteri; order Cichliformes; family Cichlidae; genus Rhamphochromis; species Rhamphochromis longiceps. The sequence continues at coordinate 5,933,742 of NC_140561.1, forward strand.
ATCTCCGTTAATGAGCTACCGCCGATCGCCCCGTGCATGGGGCTAGACGGCCAACACGTTAACGAGCTAACTGCGCTAACACACTAGTTCACACCCATGTAATTGAGCATTGCATGGCACATCCAACATACTGTTTTACTTTAGTCCATGACTCGCTTACCTTCAGGGTCATACGTCACATGAAAACCAAAATAATTCCAAACGCCAGATCTGAATGAGGGTGGGGGAGGTGCCCTGCGCTCTTCCTTCTGACGATGCTGTCTGTGTGGAGCGCTCAGTGGATCTGCGCTCGACAGTGCAGCCTAGGCGGAGTAGTCGAACGCAGATTCACTGAGCGCTCAACACAGACAGCATCGTCAGAAGGAAAGTTGATAAAATAAATTACAAATGTTGTATTGTTCGATACATATGCGTACCGAACCGAAAGCACTGTATCGAACGGTTCAATATCGATACGAATATCGTTGCACCCCTAATATATATGTATATATATATATATATGTATGTATGTATGTATATGTATATATCCCGGCCATTGCACCATCGAGCTAAGATCCTGTGGGACGTCCAGATACAGACGGACAAAATGGTGGTGGCTAACCAACTGGACATACTGGTGGTAGACAAACAGAAGAAGACGGCCGTAGTGATAGATGTAGCGGTTCCGAATGACAGCAACATCAGAAAGAAGGAACACGAGAAGCTCGAGAAAATGTGGAGGGTGAAGGTAACAGAGGTCCCAGTGGTAATCGGAGCACTAGGCCAAACTAGGCGAGTGGCTCCGGCTGATCCCAGGAACAACCAGTGTTGGTCAAGTTACTTGAAAAAAGTAATCAGTAACTAATTACTGATTACTTCCCAAAAAAGTAATCCCGTTACTTTACTGATTACTTATTTTCAAAAGTAATTAATTACTTTTAAAAACACGATTTACAACCTGACGAGGTGATAAAGTGATAGATCTTTCAGCCCAATTCTACTTTTTCTGCATAATCCATCATACAAAATGTAATCAGATGGAAAAGTCTCTTTTTAAAACTTGTTTTATCAGTTTTAATCTTTTAACTTTATGCATCAAGCAAAAATTTAATTATGTGCAACATTCTCTGACTTGAATAAATGAGTTTAACATTGAAACCTATTTTCTACACATTCCAGCACATAAAATAAAATATTTTTTGTGTTTACACTCACTCTTTCAAATAGATGCAAGTAAAACACAGCAGAACATAAATAAAGTCAAAGACTCAGCGGTCCTGTTGCTCTATTTTCACCTGTAAAGCAGGAGTGGGTAGGCGGAGGTTTACCCTGGTGCAGGTGTGCCGCGGTCAGTGGAAGAATCCGCGAGTTTCTCTGTGAGTTTCCCAACACGTCGTTGCGCACTCGGTGCTTGCTCGGAAGTTTAGGGGTTTTTTTCGCTGTAAAAAGAAGTTTTCTTCCCACGCACGATGGACGCTAATGTTTTTGTCACTTTTTATGGAATCAAACTCAAAGTAAGGTCAGTACTTCCACGCTTTAAACGCTGCACGCTCATACTCTCTCCCACAATCGATATGTGATCCATTGTTGCTCTGCACACAGCTGTTGTCACTAACGGTGCACTCGCTTACGTCACTGTCGTGAGACATTCTCGCAAAAAAATCACGGTTTTAGTAACGCAGTAACGCAGCGTTCCTACGGGAAAGTAAAGGTAATATAATTACCGTTTTTGCAATAGTAATCCCTTACTTTACTCGTTACTCGAAAAAAGTAATCAGATTACAGTAACGCGTTACAAGTAACGCGTTACTGCCCATCTCTGGGAACAACATCCGAGATCTCTGCGCAGGACCCTCAAGCTCCCAGGCCTCTGGTAGAGGACCCGAGCTTGAAGGATAAACCGCCCGCAGGAGCGAGTGGGGAATGATTATGTTATATGTTTTTAAAAAAATACATTTTAGTGATTGTGATAGCAAATAAGACAACACCTAGTCTGTGACGTTATGTGCACCAAAATACCTGAGAAACCACCTTACTAGAAACATCACACGCACACACACACACACACACACACACACACACACACACACACACACACACACACACACACACACACACATAAAAAAACAGCCCTCAGAAAATTATCTTAAGAGCTTGAGAAAATTCTGGTTAACAAAAAAAATATTCTGTTTTGCATGTTGACTAGTCTTTCAGTCGTGCATAAAGAAAGGCAGCCAGAGAGCCATAAAACTAGTCTGTACATGTGTGTTTTCCACATGCTACTTAAAACTCATAGAATCACACAGGCTTGTTTTGTCTCATCTGCCTGTAACTGTGAGCTACAGACTTATTAAGCCCATTCATCATTTCACCCAGCGCAGACCGTGGCAGCTGGAAAACACTGTGGAAATATCAGCGTTTGTTGACATTTCCATTTATTCTGGTGGGATTTTGGTGAAGGCACGAGACTTTTTCCATCTTTTTCCAGTGTGTGAGGGAAACGGGGTCCAGTGTTGGTCAAGTTACTTGAAAAAAGTAATCAGTAACTAATTACTGATTACTTCCCCCAAAAAGTAATCCCATTACTTTACTGATTACTTATTTTCAAAAGTAATTAATTACTTAGTTACTTAGTTACTTTTTAAAAACACGATTTACAACCTGACGAGGTGATAAAGCGATAGATCTTTCAGCCCAATTCTACTTTTTCTGCATAATCCATCATACAAAATGTAATCAAATGGAAAAGTCTCTTTTTAAAACTTGTTTTATTAGTTTTAACCTTTTAACTTTATGCATGAAGCAAAAATTTAATTATATGCAACATTCTCTGACTTGAATAAATGAGTTTAACATTGAAACCTATTTTCTGCACATTCCAGCACATAAAATAAAATATTTTTTGTGTTTGCACTCAGTCTTTCAAATAGTTGCAAGTAAAACACAGCAGAAAATAAATAAAGTCAAAGACTCAGCGGTCCTGTTGCTCTATTTTCACCTGTAAAGCAGGAGTGGGTAGGCGGAGGTTTACCCTGGTGCAGGTGTGCCGCAGCGGTCAGTTGAAGAATCCACGAGTTTCTCTGTGAATTTCCCATGACGTCGTAGCACACTCGGTGCTTGTTTAGGGGTTTTTTTCGCTGTAAAAAGAAGTTTTCTTCCCACGCACAATGGACGCTAATGTTTTTGTCACTTTTTATGGAATCAAACTCAAAGTAAGGTCAGTACTTCCACGCTTTAAACGCTGCACGCTCATACTGATCCATTGTTGATCTGCACACAGCTGTTGTCACTAACGTCGCGCTCGCTTACGTCACTGTCGTGAGACATTCTCGCAAAAAAATCACGGTTTTAGTAACGCAGTAACGCAGCGTTCCTACGGGAAAGTAACGGTAATCTAATTACCGTTTTTGGAATAGTAATCCCTTACTTTACTCGTTACTCGAAAAAAGTAATCAGATTACAGTAACGCGTTACAAGTAACGCGTTACTGCCCATCTCTGACAGGGTCACATGTATGAAGTGCACGTACGTTTGAAGCTGCTGAAATATATACAATACAGTAAAAACACTTGAGCTGCACTTTGAGCTGTCATGACCAAGAATGAGTACTCTCACACATGGTTATCATATATGCACATTTGTCCACTGCATCATGGTTTACAGCTGAGCCCCCACATGTGGATCTTCACTAACTCTCAGTTAATGACCTCATCATTCTGTCACAGTAATTATGCCTCTGACAGACTGTCTAGATAACAAACTCCTGCTTTATTTTATGAATAATTCAGAACACTGTTGTCCACTTGTGATAAGATACTCCCAGCTTATGATGTTATGTGCACCAAAACTATTCTAAAGCTATATAAAATGTAATCTTAGTCAAATGAGTGAGAGGTTTTTCCTCAGACAGGCCTGTGATTCACGGTTAAAGAGTTCTATAAGAATGAACATATGTGCCCGCTGACTGCTGGAGTGTGAGTTTATCCTCTTAGCTGCAATGCAATGTCAAATACTGACAATGGGTACCCATAATGTGGCTATCAGGAGCAATCTCATGGCAGTGGAGATGCTAAAGAGCCTGGCGTGTTGGGTTAGGGCCCCAAAGAGAAGAGTGAGCCTTCAAAAGAAAGAATATATTCCTCAGATAGGGTGGCTCCTGAGCTATGACAGAGATGCCTGTCACATTTTTCTCCCTGACTACAGGGGCTCCCTTTCAGAGGAGCTCTCCGGTACTCTGACACACAAGCACCCTTCCAGCCTTGTTCGCATTCAAATGTGATAAAACTAAGAGGTGACTTTCCCCCACAGCTGGACAGAAAATGGATTAGGTCAAAGAGTCAGGCTTCTTGGAGATCCTGCCTCGCTGGCTAGTCACACCGAGGAAGAAAAGAGGCCTCACTGAGCTCAGCTTTGGAAGCCAAATGAGGCTCTTTGCCATCCTTTTCACAGTCTCAGTGTTCCCAATGGCAGCTAGCCAGCTATAGTGACCAGACAAGGTTAGTCATTCAGCCCAGTCTTCTTCCATTGCCAAGAAGTAAACTCCTCCCCAGCTCTGCATCGCTGTGGGGCTACATTTTAATCGGGGGTATCAGATAAATGTAAAGTGTTTTGTCATGTTGAATGGAATTAGTTGGTTAATACATGCAGTCATCCTGTAGAAAGAAGCCAGTTGTTCAAGAGCATTATGATCTGTTCGGTTATGTGTTTTTTCCTTCTTTCTGTTTTTGGGAGCATATCTTAAATGCTATTGTGCAAATGAAAGTCCAATTTGATTTGCAGATTCATTCTTCTTGCAGACCATATGAACTTTTCTAAATATATATTTAACAAATAAAATGGAAACAAAGCTCTAAAACCTAAAATAAAACACCATCCAAAAACTGATAAATCTAATAAAAAGTAAATAAATTTTGAAGGCCAAATTCAGAGGACATTACACACAATCATGAATATGAAGGCAGAACCGCCTCTCTGGATACTTTTTAGAATATTTTTAGGCGCTGGTTGACTGTTTATTATTGAGCCATGTTTCACTCTTAAATGTATGCCATGCTCCATTGAAGAGTTTATTTTCTAAAAGATCCCTATCCTCTGTTTTTTGGCCCCAGATTAGAAGGGGTTGACTGTCTCTACAGCACAGTTTGTTTAAAGCTTAGCTCCCTGTTGACATTGGCTTAATCCACTGGAAGACACAGGATGCTTCTATTTGAAAACAAGCAAACACAATTCCATCTACATGCTATGGGACAGAAGTTCACATTGCCACATGTTCGGGATTCTCTGTTCTTCTTTGTTTAATACAGTATTGAACATGGAAAAGATTTTACCTAAGCACTCAGACGGCACGTGAAATGACCATGTTGCAAAGTATTACCACACTGCCTCTAATATTGATTTATTCAGTGTATTGATCGTGGTTGTATATTCCGACCATGTGTTTGTACATAGATTCTCCTCAATGCTTGGCTTGATTATTAGGGAGCTCAGGAACTGGGGCGCCATCTGCAGGTAAGTTCTCTCAGAGGGCTCTTCCGTTCACAAGCTCTGGTCTACCTGACTCTGAAAGAGTGGTTTAATAGCAGTTAATGAGTATAAAATACACGAGTTATATAGATTTTTTTTTTCAAATAAGAGTTTTTTTCAAATGTCATTTTTTGGGAGACCTGTCAGATCACAGAATAAAATCAACGCTAACTCACATGCTATTAAGGAAATATTGTCTCTGAGTATTGAATGATATGAAATGTTTCTTACCTGACTAATACTTGTACATCACTATGAAAATAATGAAAACTTAGAGCATCTCTATTGAGTCTTGAGAGGGAAAACTGAGCTATCTTTATTAAAGGAGAGGATAACATGTTGTGTGTAAGAGAAGAGCTGTTGTTTCATGAGGCAAAACTCTTTGAAGAGCTTCAGAAGAAATATCAGAGACACCTCAAAGATAAGTGCCAAACTGCCAACCAGACATCTGTGTGTATCCCATGTCATCACTCACACATTACCTGTCAACACCTTAGACACACACACACACACACACACACACACACACACACACACACACACACACACACACACACACACACACACACACACACACTCTATGTGCCTCAGCACTCTGTGACCCTGCTCTGTAACTTAATGTGGTCTGCCACTTCGTTGCTGGATTGCTGCGCTTCCTAAATGCGTCCACTTTGCAATAATACTACTTACTACTCGTGGAATATGTAGGATATGGTGCCATCCTATTACTCTACCATGTGGAAATTCAGTCAGCTTTTAAGAATGACCCACTCTTTAAAAGATGTTTGTAAACTCAGAATGCATGGATAGCTGCTTGATTTCATACACCTGTGGCAGAGGGACTAAAAACAGCAGAACTCAAACATTAAAAGGTGCGGTCCATACAATGTACCTTAGCTTTAAACCAAGTCTTCATACTATGGACTTGCTTTTTACTGCTAGCTCCATTAGAGGGGTGCCAGTGATCTGGTGGATTTGAAGGAATGAATTCATAATGAGTAAATATGTTTCAGAGTAAGTGTGCACTTTAACACAAACATGGATGCAGCTTCTGGGTCTGAAATTTGAAGCTATTACAAAAAATCCTTCAGCCTGTGTTCTTCCTACTGGCTAGCACTGGAAGAGTCATGTTATAGCAAAAAGCAACCTAGTTGTATAGAAGTCTATATGAGCCACACCTTTCTCGACTTATAACTTTAAATATATTAAATATATATTAAATATAACATCATATTCTTTTTAATTTTAATCGTAGTCCACATTACAGTGAAAAATAAGGATAAAGCAGCGTCTACCAAGTCACTACCTGATGAGCATTACGTTTTTCTCAGTTGCTGAATGGGAACTACTCTTCATCATCATCCCTGTCATGTCTATGCTAAGTGACTACAGTGACTACACGACACCCATCTACATGAATAGATTTAGAGGGGCACCAGTTGAGCTCACTGACTGTGCACATGTCCATAGGTGAAATACAGCAGGTTTAAGCCTGACCTGTGGCCTACTCTTTTACTGATACATGCAAAAGGCCAATCAGCGAGCACATGCAAGCGCTTAATTCACACAGATAAGTGTAATTATATGAAGAATAGGAAGAATCAGAGCAACAATGCAGCCAAGAGAAGGTCTTACATCACAGCTACTTCTACATCTTAAATGATTTATTACCAAAAAATCACAATCTTGATCTGAATCTTCTTACTCTAATCTTAGTTTTCCAAAACCATAATTCATCTTTATTATATAGAGTCTGTATAAAGTCCAAGTCTATTAAAAAATCTGCTGGGTTAATAATACCTGAAAAACAAATTCTACTGCAGGACACCTTTGCTGTCATCAGTGTTTTCCATAATAATTTTTTTTTTCACGGAGAGTTGTTACGGGTATATAAATGACAAGGATGGCACAATTACAACATGAATCACCTGCCATGCAGATGGCTAAAGATTATAACTGTAGTTTTAATATAGATGTGCCTCCTGCTTCACTTTTACACAACAAGACTGTAAAATATTGTGAAGAATACAGCAGAGACAACACATTCAGTCAATAACAGTTGCAATGAAGTCAGTTTTGTCAGTCAGTAACATCTTACTAACATAATAACACAGCCATAGTTAAAGTGGGTTCTTTCTTGGCTTATCATGTTTCGCCAATCATGTTTCTGATGACTCCGTCATGTCTGTGGATAGAAACCCTAAAGACTGGCAAACAGTGTTAGCTGTGTTGTCAACATTCTTAGCTAAGAAAGGCGAACATCAAACAAAAAGGAAATGTTTCAGGACCTTGGAGAGAGACGCAATAGACGATTAAACTGACCAAATGGCAGCACATTTCAAAATGGGCATATAGATCGGTACATGTACTTTCCCGGTAGTTCTTTGACTTCCTTTCAGCTTGTCTTGAGATATAACTTTGAGGGTATTGGTGCTGACTTAATGCTGAAATATACAGCTATCACTCGGGCTTATGAGAGTAGCAGGACGCATCTATGTGAAAAACTCGAACACATATTTATAACAGTAATCTGGCTTGTTTGTAGCTACTATTGTTCCTAGTAGAACTCATAACTTTTAAGAGGCAACCTATTAGAACCAAAGGTGTGGCTCATAACCACCTATAAAATGAACTGCAATAGGTCAATGCTGAATTTCCTGAATGAATATTCAATAAATTAATCAATCAGCCAACATTGTTGGACTACCAACTTGGCAGTTTCATTTAAAAAAACAACAACGTTGTTTACACAAGTAGAACAATATTCACACAAGATATGGACATGTGCAAATAACAATAACAAATAATAATAACATGTTTATAAATGGAAAAAAGGTATTCAGACCTGCCTGTCTCTGTGTGGAAAAGAAATTGTATGGTTAAGTCAAAGTGAAGTAGACTATGAGGTTTCAAAAAGCAGCACAACATGCAATAATCTAAACAAACTCACAGATGAGAAACAAAGTCAACAGCATCTGCCAGTTTGGGAAGTCTTACAAAGCTACTTCTAAAGCTTTGGACCTTAGGGAACCACAGTGAGAGCTGTTATCCACAAATATAGAAACCGAGTGGTGAACCTTCCCAGGATTGGCCAGCCTACCAAAATTACCCTAAGAGCGCATCAACAAATCATCTTGAAGGTCACAAACAAACCCAGAAGAACATTTAAATGACTGCAGACCTCCCTTCCTTCAGCTAAAGTCAGAGTTCATGATTCAGCAGTGATCAAAAATGGCATCATGGGAGAACTCCAAGCAAAAAACACTGCTGGCCAAAGAACACAAAGGCTCATCTCACATTGGTCAAAAAACATCTTGATGATGCCTAGGAGCAAAAAGTTGGACTTTTTGGAAGGTTTGCCTTCTGTCACATCACAACATTTCATGAAAAGAACATCCTACCAATGAGCTGATAAAAGTTTACACAGATTTTATGTGGAGTCAGTTATGAACTGATTGGATTTTGGTTAACCTCAGTATAACCTCACATCCATGCCATTCATCTGAAAACAATATATAGGAAGTACTTGAAGAAGGTTTTGTTACCATTACATCTATTTTGATTCAAGGACACTGGTCATTATATTATATATAAGAAATGCCTTAAGGGACTGTCTTTACTATTATGCCCACTTGAAGTTTTTATCATTTTTCACAATAATGCAATAAATCATAAACTCATTATGACAAATTTCCACTCAGGCCTAAGATGACAAATGAATAAATGATGACATTTTACATCTAAGGTGACAAATGTTATGTGAGGGACCCAAAGTGCAACTTTACTGCCTGGCTGAGGCATGCAACTACAAGGCAGTAATTTGGACGAGAGATAGATGGTTGGTAAAAGGCTGTTTGACTGTTCAAGGTCACAGTTCACATCTGCACCTGGTGTCCTTAATGACACTAAATAATGTGAATTATAGGGTGCGTTTGATATGTGTTTTATCTAGTCTATCATCACCTACATATAGCTGCACTTTGGAGCTAAATTGATGTCTTTATTATTGGATGTGCTGATAGAAGGAATCCTGCAGGTGAACATACTCACAAAGGAATGATGTCCTGAATCAAGTGATTCTAACTTTGTAGAATCAGAGAGATGTGGCTCCACACCTGTGCTTCAGAGCAAAGTTTACACGTGAAATCATTGTGGCAAATGTTACTGTTTAATACCAAAGCCTGGCTTTGTCTGAGAGCTATGAACCTAATTATATCGTCAGGTACTCTGATGACTCAGACGGGGGGAAATTACGGAGCTGTCGTCATTAGTCTGGCTGCAGAGCCAGACCAAAGAACTGTCACTGTCACCTGTTGGCACAGCCTGTGTGAGTTAGAGAAGACGCAAACAGCGATAATTAATAGGAGTAGGATACAACACCTGCATTGCATATTGGCAGGAATGACTATGAGCTTCTGCACATTAAATTCCAAAGCCTGATAAAAACTTACATTTCCATTAAGTTGAACGTGTTTATTAAGACTCTGGGTGTCAACAACACTTTGAGTCATCTGCTGTCAAAAAGTTTTTCTTGTAATACTGTTACCGCTTATAAATCTTGCTTTTGATATATATGGTCTCCATACAATAAAAATCAAAAAGACCGAAACTAGCACTGAAAATAATAAAAACTAAAATAAAACAAAACATTTTCAAAATTTTTCAAAACAAAAAGCCAAAATGAAATAAAAATACACACTAATCATTAATAACTCAATGGTGATGCTTGTTTTATAGCGAGCAAATATTTTGGCATACAGTCAAATATCAGCATATGTACATATCTGCAGTGCAATAAATATCGTTGCATGTGAAACATATAAATAGGGTCTGAGGAGGCCCTCCTAGTCTCTTTTAGGATGTTTTCAGAAGAATGTGCACTGACATACTTTTAACCAGAGCTCGGCATGCCTTTGGAATGACAGGGATAATGTGAAGGAGGTATTTATAGGTAATGAGAGGGAAGGTGACAGCCCTTTCACATGTATGCTGAATATGTGTATTCAGGAAGTTCAACACCTGGTCTGTGCTCTTCATTGTCATGGTGAGTTCGTGCAGGCTACCTCCTCAAATTATCACGTCTTCATAGTTGTCCCCTAACTGATTCCACCTCCATATTAAGTCATTAAGTTCTCAGCCTCTCCCTTGCAGGTTATTAATAGGCATAATTTGGACTTAATTACAGGTTTACAAGTAACCAGTAATGATAGGAAGCCCTGAGCTTCCCTTTGAAGGAAGATCCCAATCTTCTGGAAGATGGATAAGCATGGGTTCTGCAGATCACACTGATATCTTCATGTCAAAAGCCTCAGGCGTTATAAAGAGAAAGGCCTGTTAATTTGTAAAATGCACTCCTGCATCAGTTGAGAAGATTACACACAGCACTCACGCTTGTATACGGTGACACAGTGGAAGTGAAAAAAGTATGTCCTGCTTTATATGTGTGCTCTTGAGGGTCTGAGAAGTCATTAGTCGAGCCTTAAATGTCAACATTTTTCTTGAACAATATCTGTGATGGAGTGTTCATTTCACTTTGTATTTTGTTAAGGAAAAATAATACCTCTGCATTTAAGACAGTTTCATTTTGTCAGGTTAATTAAGGTCTGATTAGGTGGATTTCTACTCCCACCAGTTAACTATTAAACACATAAAAGAACATGAAAGGCTGATTCAGATGCAGCCTATTTTGAACAATGTTCCCTTTATGTGTGGCCTTCTGTGATCGTGTGTCACCTCCCCCCTTTCCCATTTGATGCTTTTTTTGTTTCCCCACATTCAGACAGCTCCAGGTCAGGTAAGTTTTACCTGCAGATGAACTCTGCACCACCTCCTGCTGTAGCTGGCAGCACTGGCAGCGCTCACATATCCGCTAAACAAACGGGGAATTCCAGGTCTGTGCCCTGAGGCTGTGAAACGTCCACCAAACCATAGCCCTCCATGTACAAGTATATGGTCTAAATACTTTTAGCTGCAGCTCATATCATGCTGCTTTTTTGTCAGAACATTTTCCTGCTCAAAATGGCATTTGTATCAGTTCACTTTGATGAATTGTCTTCTCATTTTGTACATTCCCCAGTTGTGTTGCAAGATGGTAAATTACAGTCTTACCCTTAAAAGAAAAATAAAAACCTGTGATGATTGTAGGTTTACCTATTCAATTCAATTCAATTCAATTCAATTCAATTCAATTCAATTCAATTCAATTTTATTTATACAGCGCCAAATCACAACAACAATCGCCTCAAGGCGCTTTATATTGTACAGTAGATCGTACAATAATAGATACAGAGAAAACCCAACAATCATATGACCCCCTATGAGCAAGCACTTTGGCGACAGTGGGAAGGAAAAACTCCCTTTTAACAGGAAGAAACCTCCGGCAGAACCAGGCTCAGGGAGGGGCGGGGCCATCTGCTGCAACCGGTTGGGGAGGGTGAAGGAAAACAGGATAAGAGACATGCTGTGGAAGAGAGACAGAGATTAATAACAGGTAGAATTTAATGCAGAGAGGTCTATTAACACATAGTGAGTGAGAAAGGTGACTGGAAAGGAAAAACTCAATGCATCATGGGAATCCCCCGGCAGCCTACGTCTGTTGACGCAAACCAAATATGCATAGTGTTGTAGAAGAGTAATTAATTATATTTTGATTGGTTATTCATTTCTTTTACGTGTTATTATGAATAAATAAGCAATAAAATAAAAACAAAAAGTAAGTTAATCTGCTTCATTAGTACTGTATTGGTGCAGTTTTATTAAATTCAGTGTTTGTGTGCTTACATCTAGCTCTTTATAATTCTACTCTATAATTTAACATGCAGTAGCCTATCAGGTCTTTAAGTCTGACGTCATTAGTCATTTCTGGGTCCAAACTCCGCTTCAGGTCCCAAAGTCAAACGAATACTGCAGCATCACTGAGAGTTACAAACTGTCTAAATTCTTTCATCTTTAATAAAATGATCAGTGTTGCTGCTTTACCAGATGTAACAATTAAGTTTAACATCCAGGCATCCATGAAAACAGAATTTATGAAATTTAACAGAGTTAGAAGCTAACAGGAAGTTAGCTCGCTAGTTTCCATCTAATGTTAAACCACCATGTTCTGACTGAGAGATTTCAAAAAAAAAATTCAAACGTACAGCTCTGCTATCACTTCAGAAATAAATGAAGACAGAAAACTAAACAGCAGTGACATTTGTAAGGTTAATGAAGCTGGACTAGCTGGTATATAATGATGTGCTATGTGGTGGCTAGCTACACAGCTATGTTGGCATAACATAAACACAGTGAAGCTGAAGGATGAACGCTAACTTAAGATAAAAGTTAACGTGAGGGTTCCCGATGGTCAGGGACAAATGCAATCGCATGGCAGGATGTTGTAAACGGGCCAAACTTCAGTCAGGAGAACAATATGAGGTTCGTCATTCATATACTGCTGCATGGGCTGGGCTGTAGTTACATCGTAAGGTTTTAAAAATTGAGCTTTAATATGAATAGTGGTAATAAAAACCGAGAGGCCGACAGTGATCACTGACTTTTTAGGGGTTTGTTGAGATTAAATAGAAGAAGATACAAAACATTAAAACATGTTAAAAACACAACAGCCTTAATAAACGCAGACTCGTTTGGACCCGGAAGCAGCTTTCATACATCATCACTTAAAAGACCAGATAGTCTGCTTTTGGCTGCTCCCTTGTCACAGCGGGCAGCTCTGCATGTTTGATTTGGCAGATTTTTACACCCGGCCCTTCCTGCCTCTTGAAAAAGCCCTTTCAGTCTCAGGCTGGAATCAAACCAGTGATCTTTTGGTTCCTGAGCAAATGTGTTAATCACTACATTTTCCATGATGTTGTCCAAAACAATTCAATTAAATTTTATTTATATAGCCCCAAATCACGACAGCAGTCACCTCAAGGTAAAGACTGCATTATTGCACATGTTTGAGAAATGTTGATGTTATTACAAATGTTTTAACAATTCCTACGGAGCAAAAGTCAGCGTATCAGCAAAAGCAACAAAGTGCAACAGAGTGTTAGTGAATAAGGGCTGACAAACATCAAGCGGCTGACTGGAGAGATGAAAAATAGCAGCAAACAAAGACAACTGTGTGGAGCAATGAGGAAACTGGAGTCTTCATTGAAGAAATCAGTCTTGACTCCTAGTGATTATGATCCCATACCACCAAAATGCAGTTTTAATTATGTTTTATCTCCAACATAATGGCAGGACTTTTAGAGGACTAATGAAATCAGCAAGAAAGGCCGGTATAATCTTTGTATAATCCACAAGATTTTCAACCAGGAAACAAGGGCCCAACATCCCTTAGTCACCTCTCTGGCAGGCAAGAAGAGCACTTTATTTGAACACTTAAAACAACAACATGTCTCAGTCAGTCAGACGTTTTCTGTGTGAAAGTGCTTTCCATAGTAACATTCTGACACACACACACGGGTTGATTTTGTATTTTGTTAATGCTTAAAATTAAAAGCAGTCCTGCTTTAAAGTCCTGCTTTTTAACAAAGGCAGATGTAGCTGACCGCTAATTAACGGCTATAACCACACAACTAATTATGGTTTTGTGAGACGTACAGACGATCTGTGCTTCAGTTTTAGTATGTCAGATGATATTTTATTTGTCCACTACACATCTGTGTGTGTGTTGCACCTTAAAATTTATGGATGCTGTTTGCCAGGGAAGCTTGTAAGAATGACCTGATATCTTTACCTTTTTCTTCAATACAACATGGCTTTAGCCAGAACAGTGCTAAGCTTTTCAATTGCAGAGTTCAGAAATGTCAGACCTAATTTGGCCTGGTTTAAATGTCATGATTTGAATCGATACGGAGGTCTCTATGAGTTCTGTACCTTTTAATAAATGCAGCACCAAGGGTAAACTATTTGTTATAAAAATGATCACCTCCAAGTCTGGCCATGGTTCTCAGCCTGAGAAATGTGTGCATGAGTTGCTTCATCTATATCAGAGTCTTGTTCACAAATGAAAGAAAAGTGAAACAGAGGAGTTACTTGCCGATCTAGGTTCCTACACCTATGGCCACAAACTGTAAGAATTCATAAATACAGGGAGGTGGAAGTGAGCTTCCTCCAAATGAAAGAGAGTTTTTGTTATGATTGTCTAGCATGTAAAATATTATAATATAATATAATACTCTTTTTCAAATGACTGTAAATACTGAAAAATGGCTCATGCCTCATATGTCTAAGAGGTCTGATACAACCCTGTTTAAGATGTTGGAAATACAAAATTTACTTGTCCTCCATGGACTCAATGTTCTACTCAGTGTGAACAGAAATAAGGGAATCAGTCTATAAACTGACCATGAAAGTGGTTACTAATGCCATCCTTGAGGGCCAGTTTCCCATAGACTTCTTTTGGACTGGAAGTGTTTTTGCAACAACAGGGGTGCATCCCCTGATGGCCATTAAGAAGAAGGCAGGTTAAAGTTAGCAATGCGGGAACATGAGCTTTGCACAACACTGCAGTTTACTTAAAGGCCTTGGATGTCATTACTAACAATAGTTTTCTGGGGTTATGTGAAGCTGTTTACAATATGATAACTATGCTTTATTTATATTGGGAAATTTAAGTGGGGAAATTACAGTTTTACAGCAGTCAAAACATGGAAAAGAGCTTCGATCAATAAAATAAATACAATATGACCAAAGAAAATATCTCAGAAAGGTGAAAAAACAAATGAAAGCTCAATGGACAAATACATGTGGACAGAAATACACGCCACTAGAACCTTCAAACTCAAATTTCAAAATGATTACATTTCAGTGATAGCAGATATTTACCCCCATAAATACAATTCATATTATTAACTTGAAACAAAATAAAACAAGAAAACATCCCTTTGGAAAAGTAAAATGAATAAATAACAAAAAATTAAGACCAAATGAAAAATCTGCAATATTTCTCCATTTCTAATAAAAACACCTCATAACTGTACAATCTGACTAATTTTTAAATCAAATACTTAAATGGATTCATGCAGAAATCAAAGATTTTTTGGTGGAGAGTTCAACATCAGCCGCTGTAGGGCACCGATAGCCAAATATTAATGTTTAACCTGCCACATTGTACAAAACATATGTACAATATAATATAATACAATAATGTGACGGCCAGTTTACAAAGAACACGAAATGTCAGGCAGAAAAGGAGCTCCACTGCAGCTCTACCTGACACGCTTGGCACTCGTATAATGAGTCTTTCACATGGAGTCATTGTTACATCTAAGTGTACGCTGTGCAGGTTTAAATTGCTCAGAACTGGCTGGCACCACAGAACATAGGGCTACAACTGTAACAGAGTAACACAGTTGGGCTGCACACAATGGCAGGTTTCATTATACTTTCTCAGACAGGGTGGCATGAGAAACCAAGGGAAGGAAACCAAGTGCAATTAGGGGTTTTTCTGTGTTTTGTAATATGTTTTGCAAATGATCAAAGAGGTCCTGCAAGACATAATCGCATCTACTAGTTTTATATATATGACGAGAAGTAGAGATTAATGAAGAATCCTGAGGTTCAGAGCATTTTTTGAACCTTATTTCAACAATATTTCATTCTCATCCCGCTGAATCATCAGCGCTGAATCACCAGACTGTCTGCAAGGCCTCCGTATTATGGTAAACAACAGCAACAGTTGCAAGAAGACAGGAGGGTGTTGCTTTTTGTCTCGATTTATTGACAGGTTGAAACAGAAGCATAAGATGCTTGTGCTTTGCAGGCACTATCGCACACAATTAAACACGGGGCTGTTTGGAGTTGAGCACACAAGCAGGTTTTACTAGTGAGAACAGGATTGCGCTGGAATTCTTGAGGTGTGCAATAAGTCGGCAGTAAAAACACTCCATGTATCTATCCAGGAGTCCCACACACATGCAGCCCAGTGTAAAGTGATCACGCATCCTGACGGATCTGTCACCAGATGCTTAGTATGTCCCACAGTCGCTGACGGCCCAGGCCCCGGCTCTTTGTCTGCCTGACTGCTGCACAACAGAGCAGATTCACATTCCCCACATCCACAGGCAGCACTCTGCTCAGCTCTGTGGGAGAATACTTTATGACACACATTTTGTCTCCACAATTTGTCATCCACTGAAAGGATGTTCATTAGCTGTGGATGGGAGCTGTTTCCAAGCTCAAAAGCATTTGGCCTTTGTGGTGTGGTCAACTGCAGTCACAGATCCTTCAGCGTAGTGTTGAGGTTACATTTAGCCTAAGGTACCCGAAGCTGGGAGTGGGTGAAGTGTAAATCAGAGCTAACCTAGTAAATAGTCCACACTGAAGACAGAAATATATTTTTTACTAACAAATACTGGAGCAAATCCTTGAGAAACATTGTTTCTTACAAGAATTTTCCAACTTTATTGTGCAAGTCTGTACATTTCTTAGCTGTTGGAAATTTACTGGCCTTTCGCATTTGCAAAAGACAACATGCATTCCTGAGCTGATTTGTTACTTAGGGCAGTAACACTACTCAGGCATATAGGAACAGCTGGAGAGGAAGGTGGAGATACAGACACAGACAGAGATTAAAACGTACACTAACTAAAAGTAAGCTCCCTATAAAACCAGAGGTGATAACTATCTTTAACATTTATACCATTGTTTCTAGAGTTATAACATTGACCTTAAAGACCCTCAAAGGCACAAAGACCTATGTCTTTCCCCCCAACTAGGATGTTCTATGACTCTGAAAACACTAAAGCCGTCAACACTCCTCCCACCCAGCATGTTCCCATTCCAGCGTGTCACATAATGCAGTTCTGTCAAAGTTGGCCTGGCCCATTTAAGCAGAAGGTGTCTGTGGCCTGATGCTTATGGCACATTAGTGAAAAGGGTGCGTACATTCCAGCAAGGGTCCTTCCATCAAAGACCAACCAAACCTTTTGGCTGACCGTCTCCAAAAGTTTGATGGTGCACGGTTTGAACAAATATAATGCAGGCTGCAACCTGCAGTCGTGGTCTTTTTGGGTCTTCAAATTGGACCGATATCATTCGGTGGTCGATACTGCTGTAGCCCACACATCAGTGTAACAAGGCCAAAGAAAACTTAATGTGGGGATGCAAGTAACATCGTTGTTTAAACTTTATTTTACTGTGTGGTCAAACTCTTCACATCACTCTCATCCTGTCTCATACTACCGTGTCCGTGGGCAGAAGTTGCATTGCCAGCAGGGGGAGATGATATATTTAAAGCCAAGAAGAAAACATATGAAGTGCATTCCAGGGTCTTTAATTGCCAAAAACTATTAAGGTAGGTGGCTAATATGTATGTACATGTAAATGTGTTAATAACGTGTATTTAAATGCTGTCCTGTGATTATTTTCATGTTGGCTTGAAATAATACATCTCCCTCTGATGTCAGCTTACTGCAACTTTTGCATCCCTGTGCATTTCATACATGGTGGACTTTAAATTATGATTCAAGTGTCCAAAAATGCGTACTGAAACTATAAACCTGTTTGCCACTGCTTTTGCTTTTCTTTGCATGACCAGTTGTATGAAAAAGGATTTGCCCTCTGCCTGGTTTCTTATTTGTTGCATATTTTTCACACTTGTGTTTCAGATCATCAAACAAATTTTAATATCAGACAAAGTTTTTAAATCAACTTTTCATTTATTAGGTGAAAATAGTTATCTCTGTGTTAGTATCCTGGCTGGCTGAGGATAACTTTCCTTCTTGTTGTCCTTTCCCGTAGGAACAGGTAGGTGGCTGGGCGTGGCTATGGTGCACTGGGTTTCCCTGGCACACCTCAGGATCATTTTACTGACACTTTATTGAGAAAAAAAAATATTGTTGATCATTTTGAGAATTCAGAATTCCAGTTTAAACGAATCACAAAACCAACTGGTTACCACTAAAGCAAAGTCGTAACCTGCATTCTCCTTGTTTACTTCTTGCCAATTCTCTGCTCAGCTCACCAGCTTCCCCGGAAGCTTGCTGAAGGACGCCTGCCAATACTTCATTTCACTTCCACCGGCTCGGTTCACCAACGTATATCCTGCACCCTGTTTGTCAGCCACTAACTGCCATTTCCCTCTCTCCTTAGATCGCCTGCGATCCTTGGTCCAATTAGCTTCTGTGCCTAGTTATATTCAATTGTGATTGCATTTATTTTCTCACTGAAGTGTGTGTTTGAGTTGCTTCTGTGATGCACGACACCACAACCACCTACCCCTGTTTGGAAAAAAGTCCTTGCACCCTAAATTAAAAATGAGTTTTCTTTACTACCCTTTGCAGCAAGATTTGTAGTCACCACTTTCCAGTGAGTCTTTCACATCACTGTACAGGAATTTTGTACCACTCTTCTTTGCTAAATTTTAATTTTGCAGCAATACTGGAGGTTTTGAGTATGAAGAACCTCTTTAATGTCAGGCCATAGTGTCTCAGTTTGCGTTTAACTCCAAATTTTGACTAGGCCACTCCAAAACCTTCTTTAGTTTGTGAACCATTCAAAGGTAACTTGTTGGTGTGTTTTGGTCCATGCTGCATAACCCGAGTGTACTTGCGCTTCAGAGCCCACTCTCCTTCAGGATTTTATAGTAAACAGCAGAATTCATGTTTTCATCAATTAAGCTTCCAAGGTCCCGAAGCACACTATCACCACCAAGTTTAACTGTTGGTATGTTATCTTCTTTTCATGAAATGCTGTTTTACAGCAGACATGATGGGATGCAAACCTCCTGGAAACTTCCACAGACTGTTTTTCACTGTTTCTTAGGGATCATCATGATAATTTGGGGCAATTTGGTCAACAGTGGTTTTCACCTTGGAACCTGCATGGATGCGATTTTTGCCCAGTCTCTTTTTTATTGTTGAATCATGAACACTGATATTAATTGAGAGAAGTGAGGCCTGCAGTTCTTTAGATGTTGTTATTTTGCAAGCTGCTGGATAAGTCATCAGTGTACTGTTGGACTGATTTTGGTAGGCCGGCCACTCCTAGGAAGGTTCACCATCGTTCTTAGTTTTTCCGTTTGTGGATAATGGTGCTCACTGTAGTTTGCTGGAGTCTCAAAGCTTTAGAAATGGCTGATTTGTTTCTCAGCCATGATATAGGTTGTTTTTGAGCTTGCTTCACTATGCCAGACAGATTCTATTAAATCATCTTTTTTCTTCCTCCAAAATTTGGTTAATCACAGTTAATTCATGATTTGCGAGTGTGACAAATATGTGCAAAAGAAATTTTAAAAAATAAAATAAAAGAAACATCAGGAAACAGCAATGTATGTATGTGTGAAATCCTGTGAGTGTGATTCTCTTGTGTCTGCTGGAGTCTGGTATTTTCTCAGCGTAAAATAAATCACCTTGAAACTGAGCTGATCTCTCAGAGCCCAACAAGAAGCTTTGATTGAAGTCCAAACTAATGTTGTAAAATGTGTGTGTGTGTGTGTGTGTGTGTGTGTGTAGTGCATCAGTGGTAGCAGCACAGGAGCAGAATGCATGCCACACAGTGAGACAGCTCTGGTATCCGTCATCACGACCATTATCCTTTGTTGTAGTCAGACCCACCTACGTCAGGCGATGAAAGTTCAGGTTAAAGTGCACTCGGCTGAGAAAAAGCTTCTGGCTCTCAGTTTTCTTAAATCCCTAATTTAATTTGGCTTGATTGGACAGAACGTTTTGCATCAGTTACGTGACTGGATGACTCACTGTGCAGTGACCTTCAACGAGAGCTTTTTAAAGCACTTTTACAAGAGAGCACAAGTTGTTTTTAACTCCTGTACATTCCTAACGTCACATCCGAGAGCTTTAAACAAAATGTTCCTAAAAGGAAGTTTGATTTGTTCATGAAATTCTATTTGTATTTATCTAGCATTAAAAAAACATACACTGCAGTTTGTACATATTAGTTTAACAGCTGCATTCTGTTATGGGCATTTCAACAGGAGATATACTGTCTCAGAAACAGGGGTAACTTCAGTTTCTGTCCCAATATGTAAATTCTGTACGAATGTACTGAAGCTGCCAATATTTACCTTTTCAAGGGTCAACAAGATACATATATATTCCCAAGTAAAAGGTACATGTTTGTACAGATTTGTCTTGATTTCAATGTGTAATATTAGGTAACAGTCTGTGTTTGGACAAATTAAAAAAGTAATCAGGTAAATTCAGGAAATGTCACCCGAGGATTAAATTTTAATTGTTAAATTAAATTAAAACCATTTAATACAATTTGATGAATTTCATTCTTTGCTTTTGCCTTGCACCTCTGTTCCAGGATTTTGCACTGGTTAACATTGGTGACTCCCAGAGATTCCGGTTTTAAATCTTCCTGAATCATTCCCTGTGTCTGCTGGGTTTTAGCTGAGTGCTCTGTTTTCCTCCCGAAGGCTAATTGGTGATTCTTAATTGGCTGAAGTCCCATGTGGATTAAAAAAGCTTTGAGTGGTCAGTAAGTAGTGTAGTAATGTAGGAAAGAGCTCATGATTGTTGTGGTACAAACATACAATTTATAATCAAATTAAAAATGAAGTTTCCATCAGATCAATTGAGAGGAAATAAAAACAGGATTTGGAGCAGGGGACTTTTTCATGACCTTAAACAGGCCGTTCAGGCTTGAAGACCCTCCATTGAGGTTGAATGAAACACTTTTAAACAATTATAAAAATGAAGATTGGGACAAAATTCCTCCACAGTGATGTGAAGGACTCATATTGAGTTATCGCAAAGGCTTGACTGCAGATGTCGCTGGCAAGGTTGGCACAACCAGCTGTTAGGTTTAGGGGGCAATTACTTTTTCACACAGAGGGAGGTTTAAATAACCTTTTCCCCTTAATAAATCAAATAAATAAAAACGTCTTTCAAAACATGTGTTTTGTATCCCCTCTTATCTTCATCTAATATTGACATTTGTTTGATGATTTGAAACGTGAGTGTCACAAATACTTTTTCACATCACTGCACTCTTAACTGCTCCACCGCCTCGCAAATTCTGCCATCAGCAACATCCAGCCATTCTCAGACTTCTTATCTTTTCTCTCCTCTCTCTGGCTAGCTTTATTCCTTTTTAGTTCATACTGCCACCAAGTCCTCACTCTCATGGTCTCCTTCATACAAATACAGAAGCTGTCATGAAAGCAGTTTACTTCCTCTTCTCCAGTAATCCAGGCGCTTTCTTCTTAGAATTGAGCAAGCTCTTGCTCTTTTGGATTTGCTTCCTGTTTGCTTTATGCTTGTTGATCATCATGCTGAGCCTCTTAACCTGCAGCTTCAGGGCTACATTTTCTTGTGCAACAAGAGCTTGTCTGAGCGTGTGCACATCCACACTGGGAGCTGCTTATTCAGTTGACCTGTCTGCCTTCTTCAGGGCCGTTGATGTGTACACAGAAACATGTCTGCACTATTCGGATATTTTTGCGATCAGCTTTTTATCGTGACATACATTGTCATTTGTTTCACTACAAGACATCGTCATAACAGGTCTGCCAAAGTTGTTAAGAGTGTACATCGGTGAATACCAAGAAAATAAATGCTTGCACATGCTATATAAAAGACATTGTTCATTGCAGATATTTTGGCATGTTGTAGCAGGAAAAGCTCAGGTATAGCTAATGACATTAAAATGATTGCATTCCATTTAGGTTAGCTGGTCCCAAGGTCCTGCAGCTGTGATTGGCTTTATGGTCTCTTGTTGCCATTTATACTGGTTAAGAGTGCATACTAAATGTTAGAAGCAATGAAAATACAACTTCATGCAATGCAAAATAACAAAGCTCTTTTTGCTCAGAATGGGTATCTCTCAAAAAGACAGATTTCTGCTACATCCTTAATGACAGCTCTGCACATTGCTGTTAAGTATTAAAAAAATGGAAGGTCTCTGACAGGATGTCACAAGATTGTCTGAATTTAGCCACAAATTCTATATCTGACTGTGATCTGAAGAATTGTGCATTTATGTAAGTGAAAACGTGAGAAAGGAGAAAGCAAGGTGTGACACAAAATGTGACACAAAGGGTCATTATGTGACAGGCTGGAACTGATACTGCGTTTAAGCAAGATAAAACTGCAATAGTTACTCAGGTTTTCAAGACCAAACTGATAAAAGTCTGATTATATATATAAAGAAATTCCCCACTTGCCCCTGCAGGTTGTCTATCCTTCAAACTCAGCTCGGGTCCTCTACCAGAGGCCTGGGAGCTTGAGGGTCCTGCGCAGTATCTTAGCTGTTCCCAGGACTGCGCTCTTCTGGACAGAGATCTCCGATGTTGTTCCCGGGATCTGCTGGAGCCACTCGCCTTGCTGGGGAGTGTCACTGCACCTAGTGCTCCGATTACCACGGGGACCACTTCACCCTCAAAATCTCGAACTCTTCTCTGAGCCCTTGGTGTTTCTCAAGCTTCGTTCCTTCTTTCCAATATTGCTGTCATTCACTATCACTACATCGATCACTACGGCCGTCTTCTTCTGTTTGTCTACCACCACTATGTCCGGTTGGTTAGCCACCACCATTTTGTCCGTCTGTATCTGGAAGTCCCACAGGATCTTAGCTCGGTCATTCTCCACCACCCTTGGGGGCATCTCCCATTTTGACCTCGGGACTTCCAGGTTATACTCGGCACAGATGTTCCTGTACATGTAAGGACACATGTTTCTGTATACTATGCCGGCCACTTGGTTATGGCATTCCATGTATGCCTTGCCTGCTAGCATCTTGCACCCTGCTGTTATGTGCTGGATTGTCTCTGGGGCATCTTTACACAGCCTGCACCTGGGGTCTTGCCTGGTGTGATAGACCCCAGCCTCTATGGATCTTGTGCTCAGAGCTTGTTCTTGTGCTGCCATGATTAGTGCCTCTGTGCTGTCTTTCAGTCCAGCTTTGTCCAGCCACTGGTAGGATTTCTGGATGTCAGCCACCTCCTCTATCTGCCGGTGGTACATACCGTGCAGGGGCCTGTCCTTCCATGATGGTTCCTCGTCTCCCTCCTCTTTCTTGGGTTTCTGCTGCCTGAGGTATTCACTGAGCACTCGGTCAGTTGGGGCCATCTTCCCAATGTATTCTTGGATGTTCGTTGTCTCATCCTGGACTGTGGTGCTGACACTCACCAGTCCCCGGCCCCCTTCCTTCCGCTTAGCGTACAGCCTCAGAGTGCTGGACTTGGGGTGAAACCCTCCATGCATGGTCAAGAGCTTCCTGGTCTTCATGTCAGTGGCTTCTATCTCCTTTGGCCAGGTTATTATCCCAGCAGGGTACCTGATCACGGGCAGCGAGTAGGTGTTGATAGCCCGGATCTTGTTCTTACCATTCAGCTGACTCCTCAGGACTTGCCTGACCCTCTGCAGGTACTTGGTGGTTGCAGCTTTTCTAGCGGCCTCTTCATGGTTCCCATTCGCCTGCGGGATCCCCAAGTACTTGTAACTGTCCTCTATGTCTGCAATGTTGCCTTCTGGTAGTTCAATCCCCTCAGTTCTGACTACCTTCCCTCTCTTTGTTACCATCCGACTACACTTCTCCAGTCCGAACGACATTCCAATGTCATTGCTGTATAGCCTGGTAGTGTGGATCAGTGAATCGATGTCTCGTTCACTCTTGGCATACAGCTTGATGTCATCCATGTACAGGAGGTGGCTGACAACTGCTCCGTTCCGTAGTCGGTATCCGTAGCCAGTCTTGTTAATGATCTCACTGAGGGGGTTCAGGCCTATGCAGAACAGCAGTGGGGACAGAGCATCTCCTTGGTAGATCCCGCACTTGATGGTGACTTGTGCTATGGGCTTGAAGTTGGCCTCTAGTCTTGTCCGCCACATCCCCATTGAGTTCCTGATGAAGGCTCTTAGGGTCCCATTGATCTTGTACAATTCTAGGCATTCCAGGATCCAGCTGTGGGGCATTGAGTCATAGGCCTTCTTGTAATCAATCCAGGCAGTGCACAGGTTGGTCAGCCTAGTCTTGCAGTCTCGGCTGACTGTTCTGTCTACCTGTAGCTGGTGTTTTGTGCCTCTGGTGTTCTTGCCTATCCCCTTCTGTGCCCCACTCATGTATTGACCCATGTGCCTGTTCATCTTAGTTGCTATGATGCCTGACAGGAGCTTCCACGTGGTGCTGAGGCAGGTTATTGGTCAGTAGTTGGAGGGGACCGATCCCTTCTGGGGGTCCTTGAGGATCAGGACTGTCCAGCCTTCGGTTAGCCATTCTGGGTGTCTCTCGTCAACTAGCAGCTGGTTCATTTTTGCTGCCAGGCACTCGTGGAGTGCCAAGAAACCCAAGAAACCCAAGAATGAAAACCAAAGAAAGAGGAGGAAGAGGAGGCACCATCATGGAAGGACTGGCCCCTGCACGGTATGTACCACCGACAGAGAGCGGAGGTGGCTGATATCCAGAAATCCTACCATTGGCTGGACAAAGCTGGACTGAAAGACAGCACAGAGGTACTAATCATGGTAGCACAGGAACAAGCTCTGAGCACAAGATCCACAGAGGCTGGGGTCGAGCACACCAGGCAAGACCCCAGGTGCAGGCTGTGTAAAGAATAGAATAGAATAGAATTCAACTTTATTGTCATTGCACATGCACAGGTACAGGGCAACGAAATGCAGTTTGCATCCATCCAGAAGTGCTTTAGTGATATAGATATATTACAATATATATTAGCAATAGTATAGATATGTAAGTATATTACAGAAATGGGTCTATTATGGTATGTTATAATGTACATGGTATGAAGTATGTTGTGAATATTCTATAACTATAAGTATGTACAGGCTGTAGTGAGTACAAGCTATGTACAGGATATGAACAGGATATAAATATGAAAAACTATACAGAATATGAAATAAATAACTTTACAGAATCTGGGATATACAGCTATACAGAAATGGGAACTATGCAAGTTGTAAACAGTTGTAGGATTAAAGATTATCGAATGTACAGAATGATTATTTACACAGAGCTATACAGTAGTGCAGTTAAGATAAGTGAGGGTGTAGATAGTTTCTACAGAGGCTATATAAAGTGCTAGTGGTTGTGAGTGGTGGTTCACTCCATGTTATTATTATGTGTTTGAGGGTACAGTTGTCCATTGTGGGGGTGTGTATGTTCAGTCCATGAGTTTAACGTGGGTCAGATGTCAGGAGGCAGAGTTCAGGAGTCTGACAGCTGTGGGGAAGAAGCTGTTCCGGTACCTGGTGGTCTTAGTCCGGAGGCTCCTGTGGCGCCTCCCAGAGGGCAGGAGGGTGAAGAGTCCATGTGATGGGTGACTGGGGTCTTTGATGATTTTCCCAGCCCTTTTCAGACACCGCTTCCTGTAGATGTCTTTTATGGCAGGAAGTGGTGCTCCGGCGATGCGCTGGGCAGTTTTCACGACCCTCTGCAACACCTTCCGGTCCGAGGCAGAGCAGTTCCCGTACCAGACTGTTATACAGTTGGTCAGGATGCTCTCGATGGTGCAGCAATAGAAGTTCACCAGGATGTCTGAGGACAGGTGGTTCTTCCTCAGAGTCCTCAAGAAGAAGAGGCGCTGGTGAGCCTTCTTGACCAGCTTGGAGCAGTTGGTCGTCCAGGTGAGATCCTCGGAGATGTGGACTCCCAGGAACTTGAAGCTGCTCACACGCTCCACAGCCGTCCCCTTAATGTGGATGGGTGGATGTGGGTCAGCCCACATCCACCCATGCCCCAGAGACAATCCAGCACATAACAGCAGGGTGCAAGATGCTAGCAGGCAGGGCATACATGGAACGCCATAACCAAGTGGCCGGCATAGTATACAGAAACATGTGTCCCGAGGTCAAAATGGGAGATGCCCCCAAGGGTGGTGGAGAATGACCGAGCTAAGATCCTGTGGGACGTCCAGATACAGACTGACAAAATGGTGGTGGCTAACCAACCGGACATAGTGGTGGTAGACAAACAGAAGAAGAAGGCCATAGTGATTGATGTAGCAGTTCCCAAACACAGCAACATCAGAAAGAAGGAACATGAAAAGCTTGAGAAATACCAAGGGCTCAGAGAAGAGCTCGAGAAGACGTGGAGGGTGAAGGTAACAGAGGTCCCAGTGGTAATCGGAGCACTCGGTGCGGTGACTCCCAAGCTAGGCGAGTGGCTCCAGCAGATCCCGAGAACAACATCGGAGATCTCTGTCCAGAAGAGCGCAGTCCTGGGAACAGCTAAGATACTGCGCAGGACCCTCAAGCTCCCAGGCCTCTGGTAGAGGACCCGAGCTTGAAGGATAGGATTTTTTATATATATAAAGTTTTGTTGTTGTTGCTGTTGTTGACAAAAATATACACCATTTTAATGTAGGCCATTTTACTACTTTTGTATTTATTTTATTCTAGGAATGTCTGGGCTAGTGTGTATGACATGAAGTTGTTGGAATGCAGGAACACTGCACAGCCCAGTCCAGCTTTTTGGTGCTTGAGTCTGAACGAGGCCAAGCTGTGGGAGTGGAAATGAGCTACCCATCTCCACACAGAAATACTGCTCAAAGTGCTGCCTGTAATATTACGCACAATATTGGCTTACATCTGAGCCAAGTTTAACTGTCTGAGCCAGTGGGAGTGGAAATGAGGCCTGTTCCACAATGTCTGAAACAGATATCTGAAAGGGCACACAGCATATGTGTGGCTTTATAAAACAATTAGTATGCATGATTCTTTTACTTTGGAATTGGCAGAGTTTTTTGCATCTGTCATCTTTGTGGTAAACCTTATAACTGTATGAAATGTATATTACAACAAAGCAGAGAATTATTGATTAAATATGCAGAAATACTGCAACTGGATTCAAAACTGCACCCATAAGACTCAGAGGGAAACCTCAAATGCACGAGAGGCCACCCAGAAAAAAATGTTTCTCATAACAGCTCTAATCTGTACTGATAAGGCCAGAACCAAGATACATAAGAACACGCTCCTCTGCCAGCTTTCTTGTTTACACTGTAAATATTACAGGAATATGCAAGGCAGTTAGTCAAAATGTCCTCTTCTGAGTCTGCCACACCCTAACTAGGTCATTAGCTGTGGGCTCATCCTAGCCACAAGTAAAAATCCTCTTCCTTAAGCTTTCCAGAAATGTAGTCCAGGGATCAGTTGAAACAGCTCCTGTGAATTACCCTGTTCTTTACACTGACACACCGTTCAGTGTGTATTCAAACAGATCTGCTTCAGTACACCTTTATTTTTAATGACACCCATGGCTGTTAAGTGAACACTGCAGTGCACATATGTGCAGCTTGTACTGGCACACAGAATGTACTTTTCTACTCTAACTGAGTACTTATAGCAGCTTATACAACTTGCCTCATTCAGCAAAGACTTTTTCTCCTATGCTTTTTCTGCACAAGTTCTTTGTGTCTAACACTCATTCATTTGAGCAACTTGGTGTTAGTATCTCGCCCAAATATATTTGGCATGCAGACTGGAGCAGATAGGGATCGAACCAGCAACTTTCTAATTAGTAGGTGACCAGAAAATATACAAGTTGGATCATGGTACACACACACACACACACACACACACACACACACACACACACACATACACACACACACACGCTGTCCTGCATAATTACACTGCACTATTATATGTATTGTGTGTCATGTATGTTGTATAACAGCTGGGAGACCAGTAAAAGATTAAAATATATGTGTTGAAGCAGCTAAAGCTAATACACACTGCACAGTTAAAATTTAGCCACCTTGCTAAAACAACTGTTAGTTCTCTTCATTGGTTTGTGTTATTCTAGTATAAAAGATCCAGGTCAGAAAAGTGAGACCGGGACGGGAATGCCTGTATGTAATGTAACTCTGCTTACCGAAAGACTTCTGGTTATATAGCGTCCTTATCTCCCTGCATCTGTGACCTCACTGTAGATCATTGGTTAAATGATCACCAAGCAATATTTGTTTGTGCAGACCTGCCATAACTGTGGGGGACTAGTCCAACCGGAATAGTATGGTGGGGGGAGTTCTGTTCTTCCGGTGCGGTCTGTGTGTTTTGTCGTGTGCTGGAGTACGCATTAAAGTTTTACAGCGGACTAACATCGAGAGTGATTATTGGCTCGTCGCATCACACGAGAGTGCTACACTCACTAAACACTTTGTTGATGGGTTTAGTTGCTACTTTTGTGTCCTATTCTATACAAATGTAGTGGAGCCATGTCGTCCATCTTTTATACATTCATTGCCTGATATGTTATATAGTAGGTAGATGGCTAGCCCAAGCTTGCTTACATTATCATTAGTAAAATATTGTTTCTTTGTTCTTATGGGAAATTTATGTTGTACCTTTGCGTTCTTTGTGTCTTTTGTGTTTGTTTGTGTTGCTCACTGTTGATACAGGGAGATCAGGCAGTAAGATGGACATACCTTCTGGGTGTGGAAAGGGAAGCCACACAGAAATGCCTAAAATCTGCATTCTTTCTATCACATAGTGATAGCTGCAAAAATACTTATAGTTATGCTGGGACCTCTTAAAACACTTCGCTACTAAGTTTTGGTCATTAAAAGGCCCTGAGAAAACTGAGACGATTTTCAGGAACTCTGTTTCTGTGTTTTCAGATGGGTGATCATTAGAGGTGGCACCTGATACTTCAGGCTTTTCATTTGGATGAAGATGGAAAATCCTTGTCTTAAAAATACCCATGTATATGTGGACATTGCACAAGTGTCAGAAAGGACAATTATCCAGGATATGTTCATTCGCCACTGACCTATCAAAGTCAAATCTGTCTTGGTTGTAACTTCCAGTTTCAAAATGCCAACAAGGTAAAGGCTTCAAAATGGGACTTTACAAACCAATAGATAACTTTTATTTGTTATGCAGAAGCCAACAAAAATGTAAATGTACCAAAAAGTACTAATACATGAAAAAATATATTCGACTGAAAACACTTGACATCAAAAAAGGACTGTTTTAGCTTGCAAAATGGCCAAACATCATATTACTAAATCCTGCTTTCCTTTTTAATCTTGTCATTTGAACTGCACATGTCCTGCTCCTCCAAAGTCATTATCACCTCAGATGTGTGCATGTTGAGAAGATGAAACAGATACTTGAAGCTTTTCTGTTTATCAAACAGAGAGCTCGGTAAAATATCTGCCACTTCACAGGGGAAACACTGTGTGGCCAGTCTTGAAGGAAGAATTAACAGGAAACACAAAATCGTGCGTCGAAAGACAACTGACGGAACGGAAGCTGAGTTGTACTTTGTCGGCCCATCAGGTGTTGTTTCTCCTCTGATCTCTATGTAAGGTTTCAGACTGTGCACACACAGCTAATAACTTGGGTACAGTGCAGTCTGGGGTTTTCGATGCATTTTGTATGCAGTCACTGTCATTTACATATACATGTTTCGCACCACAATTCCAGAATATCAAACAGAACAAAACAAAGACAGCTTAGAGGAGGAATGGTAAATGGACTGCTTTCTGTCTGACACTCACACACATTCATTCTCCAATGGATTCACTGGAGAACAACTTGGGGTTAGTATCTTGCCCAAAAGCCAGCACTAGTACTTGAGTTGACAAAAAACAATAACGAACAGGTGAATAAGGAGAAAATGGAAAGAATACTCATTTACAGATTGTATGAGATTAAAGAGAAGCCTTTGATTGTAGACAGCCAGCTCTCTGAAGTCAGTTATTGTATATTGTGCAGATAATTACATCATTCCTTTAAAAAAAACTGGAACTGGGCCAGCGAATGATACCAGTTACCTTTGATTTCATGAAAACAGTAACTTGGGTTATCTGACAATGCTGAAGAACTAGTTCATGCATTTATTACTTCCAGGCTGGACGACTGTAATTCATTATTATCAGGAAGTCCTAAAAACTCGCTGAAAAGCCTTCAGCTGATCCAAAATGCTGCAGCAAGAGTCCTGACAGGGACTAGAAAGAGAGAGCATATTTCTCCTGTTTTGGCTTCCCTTCATTGGCTTCCTGTTAAATCCAGAACTGAATTCAAAATCCTGCTCCTCACATACAAGGTCTTAAATAATCAGGCCCCATCTTATCTTAATGACCTTGTAGTACCATATCACCCTATTAGAGCACTTTGCTCTCACACTGCAGGCCTACTTGTTGTGCCTAGAGTATTTAAAAGTAGAATGGGAGGCAGAGCCTTCAGACCTCTCAGCACTGAATCATTACTTGCTCTGAGTCTCTGGCTCTTCCCCATCATGTCTTTTTCCCTTTACACGAACCGGTGGCAGCAGATGGCCCCGCCCCTCCATGTGCCTGCCTCTCCTGGAGGTTTCTTCCTGTTGAAAGGGAGTTTTTCCTTCCCACTCTTGCCAGAGTGCTCATAGGGGTCATATGATTATTGGGTTTTTCTCTCTGTGGGGTCTACCTTACAATATAAAGCACCTTGAAGTGACTGTTGTTGTGATTTGTATGAATAAAATAAATTTTAAATTTATCCTAAAGAGGTGATTAGATTAGCCTTTATTGTCCCCTTGGGAGTAATTTATCTTTGACAAACAGTGTATCATTGTGTCCATATCCTGATTAGTTTGAGTGACTAATCAACTGAGTCACTGTATTTGTTGAATGATTGAGCACCCATTTAATTCCTATTTACCTATTTATCCCAAAAAGGTTGCAGGGCAATAGGCCATTTTTTTCAAACAGCTGACTGGATCTTTTGGTTTGCAGTCATTGCTGTCTGTTAGTATAGATGCGTATATAGAGAGAGACTGTAAATACATTGCTTAGATTGCTTATATTTTACTCCAGAAGATTTTCCCATAGTAGTGAATCGCAAAAGTAAAAACATATTTTACTGTACCACATAAAGTAGTTCCAGCTTCCACAGGTCTCATTTGCATAACACCAGCAAGCACAAGCAGGAGAAAATGGCCCACATGCACTACAGGCTTTGATCTTTTTGGTAGCTTGATAGCAATCTGCAGAATTTTCTGTGTGCTTCGCACCAACGCAACCATGAGCGTGGGGAATGCCCAGATGCTCCATCGCATCTGTATATAGGAGAGTTCCTCTATGGGCTATATCTGTTAATCCCCCATCACATGGCACAGTTCCTGTCATGACCCTTACGTAGCAAGCAAACCCCTCACTCACAGAAGCATTTCACAACTACAAGAATGTCGGATGATAAAATCAGTTAGTTGGACAGATGTGATTAATTACCCTCTAATTGTTTAACAGTTATCCCAAATGAATGGCAAACATGAAAGGTGCCTACAGGTTATTCAGGTTATGCCTACATAAGTTATTGTACATTTGTACAACAATACATCTGTGGTATAGTTGAGAAAACGCTGCTGATATCTTCTAAAGGAAATGTGACAGCTACTTAGGCCTGCTAGATATACTTAAGATAAATAGACGTATGCAACAAAAGTCAAAGTTATTACAGTCAGTTGTAATTTGTTTCAGTGTGTGGTTGGTCAGCACTTTTATTCGATTTAACTGGTCATTCTATAATTTGGTAAGACAACGTGTTGTTGTCCTGTGGACTAACCTCAAAAGATTAAAAGAAAAAATAATGATTTGATTAATTACATGAATAAATTATATTAAAAAATACTTTGTGACAGTAAATGAAGGAGCAAATATCAAGTGTGTCTGCCAAAGGTTTCTTATCACTTGGACAGACTAACTCCAGCGTCTTGATGTTTGTGATGGTACTCCTCGTTCTGCTCTGCAGACTCGGTAGCTACCAGCATTGACGGATATAATCCAGTTTTCAAACTGCTGCAGGTTCTGGATAGAGTGAACCTTCAGCTCAGTTACATCATTAGCTTTAGTAATTGGACACAGCAGAAGAGCCTGCTGGTAGGGAGACTGGAGACAGGAAGGGTCTGTGCTAACTGTTTCGTAGTGACTGAACCTCTTAAAGTAAGAGAACAAGTTTGTCCAATGTAGTCATAGCCAACAGTTTTGACAGTGGCACAAATCATCATTGATTGCAAAATATTATAATAATTCTTCTGTTACACATCATGTTAGTTTTTTCTATTCATTTTAAACCTGTGAAAACAGAAGACCATGTATAAAAATTACTGATATTTGTAAATAATTAATGCAATACCTTTTTCAAACCCTGGAATTAGTCTGTTCTTCATTCATCTTGATTGCTTGATTTATAATCCAATGTGGTATAAAGGCAGAGAGAGAAGAGAGACGCTGAGCCAGTGATAAACCTCGAAAGCAATCAGAGGCCATTAGAAAGGAGTGAGAGAGCCTGCTGAGACTTGACAGGTCTGGAGAGACGAGAATGAGCCTGCAATAATGCCTTATTGGAGGCGACTGTTGTTATGAATTGGCAATAAATAAATAAAACTGAATTAAATTATAAAGAAAATCAGAAGTTAACATCCTCATTTCACTATCAAGGGAGACAGCTCAGTCAGTTTACAAATGTGCAGCATTCAGTAAACTCATTGTTGGCACACCTTTAAACCATCTGTGAAAGATCTGTGAAAATATATGACTTTGATGAAATGATAAAACCTAAGAAGACTGAACGTGTTCAGAGAATGAATCCCTGCCGCAATCCTCACAGCAAACACATCATGTAAAGAGAGAGCTTTTGGAAGAAAATGAGAGGGAATTACCACGGTGCCCTTGAGGGCTGAGGTAGAGCTGATAATAGCTCCACTGTACTCATCAAGGCATGCAATGAGTAATAAAAAAGGGTCCCTGTAGTTTCTTGCCTCCAGTAAGCAAGAAAGAAAGAAATGAAAAAGAAAGAAAGATGACCAGATCTGGAGATAGTCAGTATTTTTATAATAATGATTCCTGCAATGATTACTTATAATGTTAAGAAAAAGTTAAAGATCACTGATTTAATTGTAACTAGAATATGAAGTATAGATACTTAAGTATATATTTATACGTATATATACAGTATACATCATACAGATCGGAATGTCTATAAGAGGATAGATACATAGTTACAAAAACTAAAAAGTAAAAGTAAAAAGTAGTTCTTTGAAGGATATTTCTACTAGCAAGTGACAGAAGGAAATATAAGCCAAGACAAGCCACTGAAACACAAACCAAACAGAGAAATGACCAGATTTGAATAATATAGACATCCTGATTTTGTTGTTTAAAATATCAAATTGTCTTAAAAACCTCCAAAAACAATTTTTCTGTAGCTGTGAATGCTTTGCTGCTTAAAACAGAGACATTATCTAGAGTGTACCTTTGAGCCTTATAATCACAGCTATGGAATGACCTGTGGGTGATTCAGCTGACCCGTGGATCAAAGCGGCTCAGCGTACCTGTGCGAGCATCACTTGTTGAGTACAAAGAGCCGCGCTGTCAGATAGACCCTCAGCGTGGCTGACCTGTGGCACCTGCACTGACTCAGAGGCGAACACTCCCAGCCTCAACAAACACACTGGTGGACAACTTCAAAAACAGCACTCAGCTCTGAACTTCATTACCTCACTTGAAAGGAAAAGATTCGTCTTTCCTTTGAGGCAGACGGATCATTTGATACAATGCACTGACCTAAATGGACACATGCAGAGTTTCTTTTTGACTGTACAGTTCTATAAATCCCAGTTCTCTTTTTTAGGAAATCTCTAAGGCAACCTTCTGTTATGTGAAAGTCATTTCATAAACAGGAGTGATTCTGTATAAACGGAAGCTAATGAAAAGAAGCTGATATGGTAAAAATATCATGCGCTCTCTGATTAATTATTAATTCCAATAGATCATTCTAAGAGCAATAAACACACTAATAATAATACATGAGGTTTTCAACATTTTATCATTCTGATGATCATCATCACATAAAAGGTTATAGTAATATTTTGAACATGAGGGCACTCCTAAATATTAGCTTAATGTGGACACTGAAAACGATATCCTAGTCAAAAATGATTCCAATAGTATATAATAGCTATTATAAATGCTAACCTGGCCAGCACGCAATTGTCCGATAGCCACATTATCCATATGTTATCATATCTAACATCTATGGCTAATAAATTGATGATTTATTCCATGATTGCAGAATTCATAGTTAAATGGAGTAAAGTGTCTGTCAGTAACATTAGCAGTTACCAGTATAACACACTTATTACACTAAAAAGTGTTATGTTTTCTCTTAAAAGTCGCAGATTGCAGCTGAGAAAAGTCTATCAGCAACTAGACAGAATGACAGACAATGACAGACTACCTTATCTATCTATCTATCTATCTATCTATCTATCTATCTATCTATCTATCTATCTATCTATCTATCTATCTATCTATCTGTCTGTCTGTCTGTCTGTCTGTCTGTCTGTTTGTTATCTTCTATCTGTATTATTATGTCACTGTATTGCTTAATAAAAAAATAAATGTTGTGTCATTTTTAATTGTTCTGATGTTAATTTTGAAAAAATTCCACTTTTTTGGGCATTTTCCCCACCTGTGTTATTGAAATTGGGATAGAGTATTGAGTACTTTCTTGGGTATGTAGTTTTAAATTCTAGTATTATGCCAACCCTAGTGGCTGATGGGGGCAATGAGAGGCTCAAACTGAGCTTAATAGAAAGAGCTGGAACTTTTAGCAAAGAGTGTAAAGGAAAGACAAGAGCATAATTTGTAACAATTTGAAAAATGAGAAGTTTTTACCAAAAATCTTTTTATCCAACTCACTCCTGAGTCAGAGTTTAGGATGTTTTCTGATAAATGGTACTGTAGTGAAAGCCCAGAGTGGCACTCGGGCCCCCTTAAAAAGAACTTCTGAAGATCTGAAGCGGAACAACAGAGTTGGATAATAACTCATTCATACTGAATAGCTCAAGTTTTATTCCACAGTATTTGATAATATCAAAAAGCTATTTTTGCAGCTTTAAATGTGAACGAAACATATCTGCAATCATTTTTCCAAAATGTAAAACATTATGTATGTTTTTCCCCCTCATTTAGTACCTGAAAGAGTCAAATTGAGACCTAAATTAAAAAAAAAACTGTAATTAAAAAAAAAGAAAAGAAAAAAACAATTCATCAGTTTGCTTTCCTTTACAAAAAACTGTACAAGCATTTTTTTCTTCTGGAATAGTCTTATTCAAAGGGTGGCACGGTGGTTAGCACTGTTGCACAGCAAGAAGGACCTTCTTGCCACTCTTTCTGTGTGGAGTTTGCATGCTCTTCCCGTGTTTGCTTGGGTTCCCTCCGGGTACTGTCCAAATACATGCAGTTTGTGGGGATAGGTTAATTGATTAATCCAAATTGCCCATAGGTGTGAATGTGAGCACGAATGGTTGTCTGTCTCCGTGGGTTAGCCCTGCGACAGACTGGCGACCTGTCCAGGGTGTACCCCGCCTCTTGCCCTATGACAGTTGGGATAGGCTCCAGCCCCCTCCCCCTCACGACCCTGAAAAAAAGCATAAGCGGAAGCGAATGGATGGATGGATGGTCTTATTCAAAGAAACTCAACCAAACAATGATGAGTTACATGTCAGCCACGTTCCCTGCAGGCCGGAAACAACTATGTTAAGACATGATAAAGTGAGCTTTCAAGCTGTTTACCCTCCTTCTGCTGTCAGTGCCGTAGGGGAAGACAGTGCTTGGTATGTTGGGGAAAGTCTTACCCTTCCTCTAGTCATACCCATGTACTTAATGAACTTTGATTCATTCCTGTTGGTTCACATGTTAGCTGATCAGCTGACATAAAGAGCTTGACTTGTTCAACTCTTATCAGCACAAAATGTTCATTAAGTGAAAATAAGTTAGAATATTTTATATTGAAGGGTGATTCAGGAATATTTCATTGGCTGCTTGCACATAATGACCATTTGTTGGAAAGGTTTTGCTGAGTGTTGCTGATTGTTATCACTGCTGCTCCCTCCATTTATGCTATGATGTCAAACTTTTAAACAGGCACCACTAAGAGCAAGTTTGTGTTTGTACTGGGAATGCTCTAATGTCCCAGGCCTTGCTGTACACTACAAACTCAATGCGTCTCATGTCTCCCTTTATAGTAAATGGCCTGTATTTGTATAGCGCTTTACTAGTCCCTAAGGACCCCAAAGCGCTTTACACATCCAGTCATCCACCCATTCACACACTGGTGAGGGCAGCCAGCTACATTGTAGCCACAGCCACCCTGGGGCGCACTGACAGAGACGAGGCTGCTGGACACTGGCCTCTGACCACCACCGGTAGGCAACGGGTGAAGTG
The DNA here is from genome assembly GCF_057381845.1 of Rhamphochromis longiceps. Classification (NCBI taxonomy): domain Eukaryota; kingdom Metazoa; phylum Chordata; class Actinopteri; order Cichliformes; family Cichlidae; genus Rhamphochromis; species Rhamphochromis longiceps. The sequence continues at coordinate 5,970,370 of NC_140561.1, forward strand.
TCTTGCCAAAGGACACAACGACCGAGACAACCTTCTGATTACAAGGCGAACTCCCAACTCTTGAGCCACGATCGCCCCAATTTATAGAAATTGATTTAAAAAAAAACCGCAAAGTGGAATGTATGAAAAGCAATGAAAAAAACAAACAAACAAAAAAAACCAAACACTACCATACTGTTTTTTAAAAGCTCTGGAATTTTCAGAAAGTAATTTCCTTGTTTAGGAAAGACTTTTCACTGAAACATACAGTACTTTATTTCTCGGTTATTTAAATGAAGGTACATGGAAACCTACATATGTGCAGTGAGCGATCTACTGCAGAAGGAAAGTAGAAAATCTGTAATGTGTGGAAAAGCAACTTTACTATATCCTCCAGAGAACAGAAGGGAAAAGAATCTTTCCATTGAACATTTTTTGTGATTTCCTTCCTCTTTGGAGCTAAAGATGGCCTCCCTTCCCTTTTTGCTAAAGCATATAGTTAGGGCTGGATCCTGTGACCCTGAATCCTCCCTTATTTATGCTGCAGTAGGTGTAGGCTGCTGGGGGATTCCCATGATGCACTGAGTGTTTCTTCTTCAGTCACCTTTCTCACTCACTATGTGTTAATAGACCTAACTGCACTGAGTCAAACTTGTTATTAATCTCTGGCATTTCCCTTTATACAAGACCTTCCCGGGATTCCCTTCCTGGATTGCGGTGAGTCTGCTTGAGTGTTTTAAGATGAAGAGAGTTGGATATTTGTTCCATTGGACCCCTGGAGCCCCATTCCCTCTTAGTGATCACTGTAAACCAGGGGTCGGCAACCCTAGGCACGCGTGCCACAGCTTGCACGCGAAGGGTTAACTGATGGCACGGCCATAGCTGGACTGGCCATTGGGCATACCGGGCATTTGCTCGGTGGGCCGATGATTTTTTATTTATTTTTTTGTAACAGTATAAACAATCAAAGGTGGTGGATTGGCCAGATGCTGGTGTCAGGAGTAGTGTCGTGGACGAGAGAAGGAGGACCCAATCGCTGGACTCACAGGCAGGTAGGTGAAGGTGGATGTTTATTGCCGAAGGAGTGAGCAAACAGTACAGAGGGAGGAAATGGCTGGCTGGCTGACTGAATGAATGAATGAATGAATGAATGAATGAATGAACAAAGGACTGGCTGGCTAACTGAACATACAGACGACACTAACATCAGACGTACATCAATGACACGACAAGGATCGGATGGAACTGAGGACTTAAATACACGCTGGGTGATGAATAATTAGAAACCGGTGAGTACGCAGCTGAACTTAGTCTGACTAATGATACATGGAAATAACTGGAACACAATACGCAGGCGGTATGCTGGCACAGAAAACACAGATGTGAAAATAAACTGAACATGACAAAACAGAAAACACTGGGTCAACGACCCAGGAACCCTGACAGCTGGCCGGTTAATAATAATAACTCAGTTGTTTGGTGGTGGCTGTGGTGTAGCTTCCACAGATTCAGTAACATTAGCAAGTGGTGGAGGCCAGCGGGTGGATGAGAGAAAGGGGAGGCAGGAGAGGAGAGACCCGAGGCGGCTGCCGGTCTGAGTGTCAGGTGAACTGAACTTCAGGTAAGAAATTATGACCTGCAGTCTATCTGGGTCAGATATAAACCAAGTTTAGGTGGAGTTTATTTTTGTTGTGCTGACTTTTTACAGTCAGTTACAATAACTCGTACTGCGTGCTAGCTAGCATGAACTTTATCTTATTCACAAGTTAGTAGAGTTGCCAACCGTCCCGTAAAAAGACAGAATCGTCCCGCATTCAGAGAAAATATTACGCGTTTCGTATTGAGCTGAAAAGGAACACAGTTTGTCCCGGACTTTAGCTAGGATGGAAAAAGACACAAAGGTGGAGTTATTCTGTGTCTTTACGCTGCACAGCTGCCTCTTCTCCTCTCATTCTCTCCCCTCTTTCTCCTGTTGCTATTTAATCATGAAACTGATCAATGATCAGCTGATCGTCTTTTCTCTCTTGTTTGTTTATCGCCCACTTTGCACCAGAAAGAGGAAGCCAGCAGATGTCGCGCTAAACAACAGCAGCGCGTTTAAGCTTGATCAGCTGTTGTTAGAATTTATTTAATATTAATTTCTAGTATCAGCTGATGTTTGCTGGAGCCACAGCTGTAAAGCTGCTGGTCATGATGTCGGTTTGGTTATGTGGTGAGAGGGAAACATGAAGATGAAACCAGGAGATGTCCTTACTGAATCATCAGAGCTGAACAGTGATGGAGAAACAGGTTTACCTTTTAGGTGACATGAATGAGTTGAAGTTATCAACTGTTTCTGAGAGACAAATAACCCCAGGATCCTTTTTCTATGTAGCTGACAGCTGGTAACTGTGCAGGGGCGGGTCTAGCAAAGTGTTGCCAGGGGGGCCAGGTAGGGCATTAACAGGGAAAGGGGGGCACAAAGAAATACTTTTCTTTCTTATTCTCATTTAAAATGTCTGGCTGTTATTAAATAATTATCTGAAGGTTACAACCAACTTTTTATCTGATGTAAAATGTATAGAAATCATATATATACCAACAAGACTGTACATCACTGTCACCACAGAGTTTCTTTTCATTCAAAGGCTTTATGGCTTTAATACCTGGGGGACCGGTCTCTAGTCAAAATGCCCGGGCCGATTTTTTTCGTCCCAGTCCAGCCCTGGGCACGACACGCAGTGAGTTAATCCGAGGAGGTGTATTAAAAAATAAATGGCCGCACCAGCGGTGCACATCGCAAATCAGCTCGCATAGTTGTGCCAATTCTTAATGACGGTGTCTTAGTTAACAGCCCCAACTACCAGATTAAACATGTAATTGGCTAAAAATAACTTTGCCTACTGGTGAGAGGGACGTTGTTAGCTTTCCACATTCCAACACTTCAAAAGTTTCAGGAGCTTTCCGCTCAGCACAGCATCAACACCGCGGAAATACACGGATACATCCGTAGACTCGAGACAGAATTCACAATGTGTTTTTGGGACTTTCAGGTGTTTGGACCAATGTTTTATTTTCTGATCAAACCAGAAAGCTTTAATGAGCAGCTAGACTTGTCTTGCATTAACTGGCTGAGTTAATGCCAGTTAATGCAACATCGAAGCAGCTGGAATCCACAGCTGTGCGTGTTCATGGAGCTGCATGTTCACCTGCTGGACGTCACTACCTGACAAGTTTAACTGTCTTCAGAACATTGCAGAGGCCTTATTGACAGTGTTTGGCTCGAATATCTGTGTGAGCAGATTTTCTCTCACATGAGTCCTCAGGTAGCCGTCTGAATGCTGGACACTCGGAGACCTGAGTCTCTGAGTGGGAGACCAGAGATCACATTAACATGTGTATCTCTGTATTAACAAACATGCCATATTGGCCCAGTTTATTTTTCTTATCATTGTTGTGAGGAGACCATAAATGGCATTTGTATTTTCTGTTGTACAGTTCATTTGCTGTTATGGATAAAAAGTGTCTTTTTTTTTGTTTCAAAATAGCTGAAAACTATTCACTGATAGCTGCCAACATCTGCAGACAAATATAATTCTATAAAGTTGTTCTATATAGTGTGTAACTGTTAATATAGAGCGTTATTAAATTTATTGCTAATGCAATCATATGGCACACTGACTTCTGAGGAAATTTTAGATGGGACTCGTCATCAGAAAGGTTGCCGACCCCTGCTGTAAACAAACGCAACAAACTTGTGACATTATCGTGTCATTATGTCTTTAAGACATTCCTGTGTGTGTCATCTTGCTTTATTGAAAGATAGAGCTGGGAATCATCTGCATAGCAGTGAGGATTTATGTTACACCTTCCAATGATACTGGCTACAGGAAGAATATACAATGGATCCTTTTCCAGGCTAAATGAACATTTCCTAAATTAGTGATACACTATTTCCCCTCCAGCTTATGAACTGTAACCTGGGGCATTCTGGTACTAAGGGCAGATGTGGATAGTCATGTTCAAACATGGGGTTTGTTATGGAAAAAAACTGGATAGGACAGTCCAATGAGAAAACAGTGCTCAAGTTTAGATTGGGCAGGATGTTAGTGCCAGTCACACCCCTCCAGGTCATACTGAAGTCATGCATTAGCTTGCTCCCAACCTTACTCCCAACAGAAAAGCGACGTTCCATATTCCATACTCCTGTATTCGTCAGCAGGAGATTGGACTGCCTGGATCTCCAACCTTGACTCCTGTTCAATCAACAAAGCACTGAATTGTTATGGACCCTCTGAGTAGGGTGCTTACTGGAGACTGGGACCATATATTGCTTTCAGGCTGTGCCCAACCAACCTCTAAACTAGGTGCTTTCCTTCACCGGTTCCGGTTCCAACATAGGTTCAACATAGCTGCTGGGCTTGTGTGGGTGCACAAACCCTGTACAAACCCCTCCACCACAAAAAGTCGGTGATTTCAGATCAACACAACATTATGGGTAATTCAATGAGGACCAAAAAACTGCTTTCTGATGGAGACTTAATACACAGGTAATGTTTTTGACTGAATATATTAAAAAATTATAAATTTATTGCCATTAAATTGTCAGTAAATATGGAAACTATCAAGTTCTTATATGCGATATGCCGAGGGCGTGTTTAATGGAAAACAATGCAGAGTTTTCCTGACCCACAGATTCGCCCCAACATCCACCTGACGTTGTCTTTTCCTGCTGTTATATTAAATACTGCAGTGTATTGTGTTGAGGACATTTGCTGTAATCATGTTTAACAATTGGGTGGAAGGAGCTACTTGTAGAAATTAGCAAAGGGGTTGTAGCCCTTTAGTGCTCTTAGTAAAGGATTCATCAAGAACTTGGTCTCATCTCATTTAAACATCTAGAACTTCCTAATTTGGCCTTCTGCTTAGTACCAAGTGCAATATTTCCTACTATGACGAAGCATTTTATTCTATTTTGTACAGTATGTTATTCTACTTTATCTTATCCTTTTCTATTGTGTTTTTCTTAATTTTACTGCTCTTAACTTGCACTTTCTGCCGTGACCAAAACAATTATGCCTAATAAAGGTTTATCTTATCTTATCTTATAGACCTGTTATTTATGTGGCAGCATGAAATTGACAGTATGACCAGAGGTAAATTTTAAAGAACGTCAACAATGCTTCTCAATATAATGCTTCTCTTCAGTATCAGTTGATCCAAAAATGTGTCAGTTTCTGTTGAGAGTCACTCAGTCTTAGTTAAATTTTCCTTTTTCAGTTCGGTTTTTACTTCAGACTTAATGCGTATTTAAAAACAAAAAGAAAAAGTACTGAATACCACCGCTGAATGCTGCACATCATGCACACTGGTGTTTGTTTTATTTTATCTTTCCTGCTATTTTTTTTCATCCAATTTTATTTCTAATTTGTGTACCTTTCCACATTTACCATACAATTAAGGAGAGCCATGGGAGCAATTGTGGTAAAAGTGATGTGGAATTTTCTATAAGGAGCCTTTCCAAGAAAAATACTCTAACCCTTGAAACAGCATATCTTCATTATTGCATTTACGACCAAATGCGATGCAGCCTGTCGCAAGAAATATTCCAAAACACATTAAAGTCAAGAAGGCTCTGATAAGTGACTAATTGTGGATATGCAGGCGAGGTAGGGCACATGGTAAACAAAAGGAGGATCTTATTGATTTCTCAGTGGGTTTTATGAGGCACACACAGGCCTCACACACACTGGCACAGTGCGATAAAGAGAACATTATTTTCTCTATGATTAGCTAAAGAAGATAAATGGTGTATAATCAGCCAATCAAAGGCATCATTTAACTGGTTCCCTCAAGGAAGCCTGGCCTGGTGTTCATAGATGGAGTTCTCTGCTTTGGAAGAAATGCATCACATCTATCTATGGAAAAGCTTACTCAAGATTTCACACATGATAACTGCCCACTGATAGCTCACATGATGACTGGGAGTAGGTCTGAGCACAGCAGTTAAATGGAATCACTGGCGTGGTTGTGCAGTGAGGAAGCCCCTGTGAGAAGAATGGGAATGTGTTTGTGCTAACATGTGCTGGAATGGAAAATGTAGGTATGCATTTGATGTGCTGATGCACAGACAAGTTACGCAAGCATATTGTGCAAGTAAACATTCTTTCAGCTGCATGCTGACAGATTGATGCAGTCTGCTGCCCTCTGTTGTCCACCTACAGCTCACTACACAGTTTTCTAAGCTTCAGAGCGCTCCAAAATTCACATGAAAGAAAATATAAAGAAATGTCATTCTAACATTTTGGAGAGACCGTAACGGCACATCAAATTTGGTTAACAAAGTGAAATATAGGATTTATAGGTTAAGAGGCAAACATAACCAAAAATAAATGTCACAAATGTACACATACAAAAATTAAAAACACTGTAGTTTAAACTAATAAATGGTCAGGACAAAAACAGACAGAGGAGGAAGAATTAGCAACGAGACAGCTTCAATCTGTGCTTTAATTAACATGTTAAGATGCACATTTTATTAAATAAAAATTACTATTAAACACTTATATAGATTATACACTCACTCGAAACACTGCATGGTCCGCAACAATATTCATATAGGTGGTATTAGTAAGTAAGTAAAGATCCTCCACACCACTGGAGCTCCACCTGGCTGAAGTGTTGGAGCCAGAGGTGTAGAGTGATGCTCTGCCACTTTTTGTTTGATTTATTTTTAAATAAATATTTTTTATATATTTATAGAAAATATAGAAGTTTATTTGCCTAATTTCAATAAAGAGGACTTTATATTGGAATATCAATGTTCACTTTTATTGAAACCACCTGTAGAGCAGCACATCACTAAAAGATGAAAAAAAGCACATCAGAGAGTGTTTCAGAAGCTGACCAGTGATAGGCCAGCTCACTGACTTTGATCTTTCATTGAGATGTAAAGAGGATGAAGCAGAGGAAGTGTGCTTTCTGGAAATACAGAAACCTCATCTTTTTATACAGTAATGTAACAGAATAATATTTAAAAGCTGCAGCCGAATGGAGAAGTCACAGAAAAGGCAGCAAACACATCTAAACATAAATCCAGTAGACACAGTTGAATACTGAACAAACAGCCTTTTTTGCTGTGTTGTGGCTCACTTTGAAGAAATTTAGCTCCTAACCCTTTGACGAGATCAAAGCTGGGACCAAATAGCTGAGTTACCTCCGTTAAGGATCGGTGAGTACCTACTGGCTAGTGTTACAAACCATGACTGGAAATAAGTTTGATCTCCAGCTCACTTCCTCGATTTAATGGGAACCTCCGTTAAATAGAAACTGCTGCTAACAGCTTTGTGTCTGATCCCACTGGAAGGACCTGATGTTCCAGCATCGTAACCAGTCAGGCCCATATACCATCGCTGAAATGACCAAGCTGTTTTTGTGATGTCACAGCTCTGCAGCTCCTGGAAAAAGATAGCAAGTGGCCTCCAGAGATTTACCACAACCACAGGTCATAAAGGCTTTTTAATGCACAGTTAACACTGTGAAAGTCTGTTTTAATGGAAACTATAACGTTTATCTAATTGAAACCATAGTGCGATGAAAAACTACAATTACAAATGATATTTTCCTTTGGTTTCACACGTCACACAAACCACAGCCTCATGGGTGAAAGTACTTTGGTTGACTCATCCAGCACAAACGCAACTTCATGTGTGGAGATCTGGTTGTTCTCACGTTGCAGTAAGAAGGTGGGTCCTAGCCACATATTTTTAGCTGTCTTGATAACCCTTTGAAGTTGAGACAGATAATCAGAAGTCACACCCCCACATGTGTGGGACGACGCCTCAATAGCCGGATGTGTTCGGGCTTCAGCAGAGAGGAAAGAGGCCACCCATGGCACACCAGTATCACTGCTCTACTGGCTGAGCAGTTTCCTAAACAAGCTTTCTATCATCTAGTCGCACAAACCACAGGGATGCACTGATTCTTCACTGTGCTCGTAGGCCTATTAAAGGCTTTCATTTGGGAGGGTATATTCAGGGAGGTTTAATCTAAATTCTGCTTCTACATTATTTTTGTTTGTGTATTCATTTTGAAATTTGTAAAAGAATAACAGACAAGCAGGCATTAACCACAGAAACTTACAGCTGAGAGAGCACAGCAGAGGACGTGCTGACCAACAGAATAGCAGGAGTAGGAATACAGTTACCAATAAAATGCACTAAATGTGCTATAATATTGACGAGACCGTAATATTTTATAAAGCTTTCAGCCTGTACTGTGTTGAGGCTACAGAGAAACGTCTGTGTGGGCTGCTGGGTGCTCCAGTCTTCATTACTGCAACAAAGACGGCATATGTCAAAGGAAGCAGGTAAGAAGAGTTGGTTTGTTGTGTATTGATATACACTATTCGAAGTGACTCTTTATTTCTGTGAATCTTTGCTATGAAACGTGTTAACTTGAGCTCAGAAACATAATAGACACATCGAGAGTATTTCAAGTACCAAGAAAATCTAAACGCTCCTTTTGTTGTTTTAGAGTAAGTCAGACTAAAAAGACCTCATAGAAAATAAAGTCACTTTCAGTTGGATTCAGAGGAAATGTTGGGCCTATTCATTTTGTTTTCACAGCCTATGAATTCTTACTGCATAGTACCGACAAAATTCAACACAAGCAAACAAACACTCAGAGATCAGAGATCAGGTTTTTATGTTTGAGTAGAATTTGCAGTACCTTCTGCAAATACAACACATGTATATACTGTGTTTAGTTTTTATTTTTATTTATTGAATTATGTTAAAAAAAGATCGGCATCATCCTTTAGAATAATTTATTCTAGGATTCGGTAAAAAGCTCTTCTGACATTTTATGTTGGGTGATTTCACACCCAGTAACTGCAGTCTTAAAATATCAGTGTTATTATTCAGTAAAACCTCCTATCAGCCAAACTGTGGTGTTTGATTTTTACAGTGACCCCACCCTCTAGTTTCCAGTTGAACTGTCATCTATTGGAATGTATTAATAGGCTGGAGCGCACACTTTCCGGGTGGGAATACCACAGGGTGGAACACAGACGACGATGTTCCTTGTGGAGCAGCGGAAGAGGTGATAAAAACATTTCAGATAAGAAGTGCCTAATGTGTGCGGCACAGCTGTTTTTCTTCATAATATCTAAATTACTTTATAAGTGTATTAATAGTGGGACCTTCTGACACCAGTAGATGGGGATGTGGGTTCACTGTTGACTGAGGAACCAGCGGCCCAGCGTGTGACGGTGTTACTGACGTGGACAAACGCACTCTGACACTGTGACCTTTTATTGACAACGGTTTGATCGTCAGTCAGTTTACAGATACAAACGTACATGCTGTGTGAGGCCAGCCTGCAGTTAACGCAGCAGGCTGAGTCAGTCCTGCACACCACACAGGAAATTGTCTAGTGTGTAAAAGAGAATGTGGCTTTTACCCTGAGATAATTACACAGTCAAATAAAAAAGATGCATCTGGTTACAAACTAAAGAGTATAACATGAAACAATAAAATGTAACCCCCCCTATAATAATACTGTCAGTGCTAGAATGACATCATCACTACTTTTTTGTGTGTTTTGAACTCATTTGATCAGATCACATATTCATAAATAATATACACCAAACGCTTGACCAAATCAAAAATTAGGTCCAAAACGGGCAAAATAATAATGAAAAAAAAAACAACCCCTGATGACATTAATTTACGTAGTTTTGCTTTTAGTATATTTTATGAGATGGGAGAAAAACGTTCTTCTTTCTTTTTTTAATTGGAGAAACGCTCCATTTCCCCTTTGTGTTGCCCAGCTCTGTGGATATGTCACTAACATTTATCATTTACATGTGAAATATGCCAAATCACAAAAAATACCAAGTGAAATAAGCATACGATACCAAAATAAATATCCTTTATTTGATTTTTTTTTTTTATCTAAAACTATTGAAAGATTATTTTTTAAACTACACAAATATAGATTGAAATTGAACGATTTATACTGCTTCCTAGACTTCTGAGACCATTTGTTCTCATATATTCATTTTGTCAGTTTTGGACCTTATCTATGGAAAAGTGGCCGCTATGCATCGTGTGATGTCACCACAGCCACATCACCATCCTGGTGCTTGAGTGTGCCGTATTCTCCCGGATGACAGCTTTTCAGGCCGTTGTAGCATCTCCCTCTCTGTAATGTGAAAATCTCTCAGCTCCTGTGCTGACATATCAGTGAAGTGAGAGGAAAAAACAACACAATCTTACAGTTGTATCTTAAAGCCAGCCAAAGGTGCGAAACATCACCAAAAGGGTAATGAGGGAATAAACCAATAACCGAGACCAGCCAACGTCTATACACACAGTTGAACAGACACTAATAGTGCGAGTGTATAAAAGCTAAATTATGTTTGCTAGAGTGAAGCTGAAAAATACATACGTAGAAATACAAGGTTTTTCAGGAAACATTACTTTCAAGGAAACATAGCAGAGAGCCTGCCATGATAGGAATAATTCAATCTTTGGCAATATTCTACAAGATTCCTAGATCATGCTTTAACCTTTAGAGGCATTACAAAAATCTAAACGCCAAAAATGTTTAGCACCATATGAAATGTCTAGTCTCTGTCTGTCTCTTTGGTATTACATAGTGCTGGGTGTTATGAAGACGTGAATCTTGGCCAAGAATGAAGTGAACGTCCCTTGCCTCAGCAGCTTCATTTCCACGTCTATCAGGAAGTCTTTGGGCTCGCGGACCTTTCTCTGCAGGTAGACGGCACCTGTGAAGCTGTTCAGCTTGCGTGTGCTGAAGTATCCCTCTTCATTCCCCTTTCTGATGCTAATGACAATATGATCTCCAGAGTAGGCTGGGTTAGGGCCAATTCGGAAGATCTGAGCTGGAATGATGATGTTGGTCTCATACGTGAGCTGGTAGTAAGTGATCCACAAGGGAGAGTTCTTACAGTCTAAGGAACTGGCGGGACAGTTGATCCGCTCACAGCGTCTGAAAATGAGCCAGGGAAGATGGTGAGAAGACGTAAGCAAAACATTGTTTGGACACTGTGCTGCTCACTGAACACTCAACACACAAAATGTCTTGACATTACGTTTGTGAACTGGCATCGAATAAATAGAAGTGATCCTATAGAACCAATTCTAGATAACGCATCATCTGTGCAAGGGTGGAAAAGGGATATAAGACGGGTAGGGAAGAGATGCCGTTTCTACTGATGGTTTCTTGTTAATCATCACAGACCATGTCAGTAAGCTACAGCAGCCTCTGGGCTTTCAAGACTGTGGGGGCCCATAGAGGTGAAAATCAATGTAAGAAATAACCAGCAAATATGAAAATACTATAAAAGCACATAAAACACAGCAAAATTTGAATAAAACAATGGAAGTAGAAAAAAAACAAATGTCACAGAAGACAACTGCCATGTTTTTGGGGACGTGACGGACCACCTGGGAAAGTGACACAAGCCATATGAGGGATCCCACTGTGCTTTAACTACATGATTCATATATTACTGTAGATATATGTTTGCTATGAGCTGTTTACTGTCAGCTTGCCACATCTGCAGCTGTTCCATCACCTCAAAAACACGTCTGTTGTGTGGGGTGTTTTGTGAGAGCTTTTGCAGCACTTTCGTCTTCTTTCCTTGTCTATTTTTCAACATCCGTTGTGTTTATGCAGCATTTTTCTTCTTCTGCATTTGTTGCAGTGCCTTTCCCCTCTCTACACTCCCTGAACATTTTGAACCAAGCTGCAGCGTGATGCAAAATCATTTGCTTCTTAAAGCACATGTGATTTTTCCATTGCTACTGGAGTGCTATTGAAAAGAGGTAGCATGTAGCAGCACTGCTCTTTCACATCACTGCCCCCTGCTGCAAGGATTCCATAATAACATAGATGAAGACTGTGGATGCCAGTGGAAATCAGAAGCCTTTGTGGGTCTTTCCCACAGTGCAATCTGAAGCTCCGTGACTGTTTATCCATCACACATCAGGATTTACAGCCTGGAGTTATCGTTGTAGTGCACCGTAATATTTGCACAACTCACATCAAGACAAGAGTGCCTAGGAACCTAATACGGGAAGACCAAGACACATTTTAATCTCAGCTGTCTGTCCGTGACTGCCAAGTCTGCTCATGAATGAAAGATGTCTCTCCATGGGGAGCCAAGAGATGTCACACTGAGGGTAATAAGGTGTCTCTAGGTAACACTGATAAGACGTCTCTTGTGGGCTGACAGGGGAGTGAGTGTGTGTGTGTGAGTGTGTGTGTGTGTGTGTGAGTGTGTGTGTGTGTGAGTGTGTGTGTGTGTGAGTGTGTGTGTGTGTGTGTGTGTGAGTGTGTGTGTGAGTGTGTGTGTGTGTGGTGTTGCTGTTCAGTGGAGCGTAGAGCAGGGAGAGCTGCAGAGACGGCTCTGGGAAGCACCGAGCTGATCAAAGCCATCTGACTTCTTCACACAGCGGATGTGAATCATGTTCAGTTAAACAAGCTCACAGCTAACAAGGCCCTTCTGTGCAGAACACTGCGCTGTACGCACATCGATGTATAATGTTTCACAGCCTGAGAGGATCTGGACAGAAACCGTATACACAGATATAGGCCAATGCAGCTGGAGACTGCAAAAACAAATTTTATTGGACCTGTTTACAAAGACAACTCAAATATGGAAACTTATAATACCCTGATGTTCTAATGAGCCTTAACCTCGGCATACTTTGATGTAGTAAAAACCTGACTCTGAGCCAAAAGCGTAAAACTTTAGCAGGGGAGAAAATATAAATCTGACTCACGTGTTTGACACTTTCTTGTAGTGTTGAGGGCAATCAAAGGAGAGACACCTGAAGCCTCCCTGAAGGTTGTAGCAGGTCTGCCCAGTGGAGCAGTTGTGGGTGCCAGTTGTGCACTCATCAATATCTGGAAAAAGAGCCAACAATAAATCTAATAAATATCATCATTTTGATATGATAGACTTTTGTGACCCAATCTGAATGATGCAACTGATGATCAACTCCAAGAATAGGAGACAGACACAGTCTAAATGCAACGTGTCTGGATACACTCATTATTCAGAATGACCTGCACTACTCTGAAACTGTGTGGGTGTCCTACTGGAACAGCCGCATGGCTGGGTGTTGGTACCAGTGCAGGCTGGAGCACCGTGTCCAGTCCCATTACCACCAAAAATGATCAAGGTTGCAAATCTGCATCAACAGCTCAACCTCAGTCGACTTCAGCCAGTTGCAGCACGGTGATGTTGAGCATACGGTGTTTAGACTACAATGACTAAAACCAATCATAGAATAGATTTGGTTGTTCTACACAATGAAAACAATGCAGTGAGAAATGCATCTGATCTAAGCAGAGACTAAACATGTTTATGACATAAAACATTGTTGTCATCTGTCATTGATGATGATTGGGATGCAAATACAGGGATGCCTGTATTTGCATCCTCTTGGCACTGTGTATGTAATCATAAAGTGGGAAAACTTTGAGTTAGGTTTGCTGTCAAAATTCCACAAGAGTAACAAAAAATCCATTAACTTGGCAAGAAAGGAAATTTCCATAAATCTCTAGCACCAAATTGAACCACTGTTACACTTGTCAAACAATATCAGTTAATAAGGGCTATACAATATGAGCAAAAGTTATACAGTAGTGCAGTTTGAATTTAAGGATTAATAAGTTAAGTGAAAATTGGGTAGAAAAGGGAGAAACTCATTAAACCCATAGGTATGCATAGGTAGAGCAGTAAATGTTCTCTCCCAGATTCAGATTTAGTGTGCTGCTGTTTGCGTAGGGCAGCACGGTGGCGCGGTGGTTAGCACTGAGAAGAGTTTGATTTCACCAACTAGCCGGGCTTTTCTGGAGCTTGCACGTTCTCCCCATGTTTGCGTGGGTTCTCTTCAGGTACTCCAGCTTCCTCCCACAGTCCAAAGACATGCAGTTAGTGGGGTTAGGTTGATTGGAAACTCATAGGTGTGAATGTGAGTGTGAATGGTTGGCAATTTCTATGTGTTAGCCCTGCGACAGACAGGTGACCTGTCCAGGGTGTACCCCGCCTCTCGCACTGTGGGTAAGTAGAAGAGAATGGATGGATGGATGCTGCAATTTGCTCAATCTATTCTTTAACAGCCTGTCACACTAAGTGTACCCACTGCATTTTTAACAAGATTTCTTTGACTTTTTTCTATATCTATTAATGTAGTTACTACATGCATATAACAGCACTGACAGAAAGGTTTTCAATGCTCCAGTCAAACAGTACAAAAATGTAACCTGCATCAGGTCCAAGAAGACGATTACTGTATATATCAGCCTCACCTTTGCAGGTGCGTCCGTTGGCAGCCATGACATATCCATGAGGTGGACAGGCACACTGATAGCTGCCTGCAGTGTTAACACACTGGAAGGCACAGAGGTTCCCGATGCTCTGGGAGCACTCGTCAATATCTGTGTAAAACACACACATGCACATCTCGTCACTGTGATTAAACTGTGAGGAAAGAAAGGTTCAAAAGCAGTCGGGCTTTTCAGCTTTATCTCGAGCATTGTGTGTATCTTATGTGGAACATCAACTACAACTTGGCATCAGGAGAAGTTCTCTGCAGCTGGAACATCAGCCCCTTTTATGGGAAATTTATACCAACACATTTACCTCTGTTTTATAGAAAACCGTTCCTGGGTAGGTTATTTTGGTATTGATTGTCCTGTCTGATTTCATACATCACTCATCCGATTTCTCTACTGTGAAACTAACAGCAAGAGAACGACAGTCTAATTTTAAAGGTGTTCTATGTATTCATCATTTGAAGCATGTTTTTCTGTTGTTGGCTTTCCTGACACAACCCCAAAAAGGACGTGTGTCTTCAGCAGGAGTTGAACCAGCAACTGTGTAAACCACTATAATGCAGCTATAGTGTATTATATATGTAAGTGCAGTCTGTGTATGGTTTTGGATAATAGAAACACTTCAGTAAATGCAGCTGAGGTTCACAACTCTCTGAGTAAATCACAAGTGTTTGTGGGCAACTATTTGTTAAATTTCACACATGTATCTAATAAGATGTGTCTAAATGTGTTGAGTGTAAATCACATAAACTGTAGGAATAGAGCAGTATGCTGGACTGAGGTCTCCATCGATCTCTCTGAAGTGTTTCTACCACACTGGCAACCTTGGAAGAAAATACCTTCACAGGTGTGCCCATCATCTTTCAGGTAGTAGCCTGGGCGACAATAGCATTGATATGAGCCATAGATGTTGGCACACTCCTGGCTACAAGGGTTTTGGTCACACTCATTTGTATCTGAGCACAGAAACAAAAAAATACAATCATAAAATTGGACATAAACGTGTAAATATTTATGCAAGCTGTATGTTAGGAGTTAGATAGAAAAAACAAATATTTGTATGTATATGTTGTAATGTTGCTGCCTCCCCAAACACCTTTGCTGCTCTAGTCATTTATCCAAGACACTTTGTTCAAGACAAGTAACTTGAAAAAAATCGATCTTAAAAGCGATAATCAAAACCCAATGATATCCTTCAGGCAAGCGTTTATCTATAAACCTCGATGAACGCTAAG
Source organism: Rhamphochromis longiceps (assembly GCF_057381845.1). Lineage (NCBI taxonomy): Eukaryota > Metazoa > Chordata > Actinopteri > Cichliformes > Cichlidae > Rhamphochromis > Rhamphochromis longiceps. The sequence goes on from NC_140561.1 coordinate 5,985,939, forward strand.
CTTCACCTTCGGAACAGAAACATTTACATCTGGATTAAGTTCCTTCAGTCACGTCTGTGACAAGCTGGACATAACGTGAATCATGACCGGCTTTGCTCTCTGAAGCACAGTCACATCTCCAGCATGCTGACAACTGACAGCACCTGAACCAGGAAACTATTATTATTACTCTTATCCCAGAGATGGAGACTAAATTAAATGCCAATGGAAAATAGCCTTTATTGATAACAGTGACTTACAAAGGAGACATAAACAGTTTCTCATCAATATACTTAATCTCCAAAGTCTGTGCAAAGACTACTTTTGCCTTTTGATGCTGATGTTGTGCCCGGAGGCTCGCCTCTGTGATTTAAGTTCTTCATGAAAAATAAGACTGTCTGTCTAAACAAGGTGGCATTTAAATTTTCAATATGTCAGAGGAACAAACTGTCTAGCTTACCTTCGCAGTTCTTGCCGTCGAATGCGAGGGAGAAGCCAGCTGTGCATGAGCAGCGGTAGGAGCCTGGGGTGTTTTCACACTTCTGGGCGCAGAGCCTGCCAGAATAGCGCCAGCACTCATTTACATCTGTCAGTACAAAAACAGGAGCTATTAGGCAGCAGATAGCCTTGAGGCCCACCAAGGACTCAACACACATACTCGGTGAGCTTCCCTTGAAGGCCATCCCTCTTTTAAGCCAGCTTTCTTTTGATTGGCTGCTTCTCAGAAGCTTAAGGTTTGTCCAAACACCTATTGCGTGGGACTTTTGATGAATAGGAATACACACAATTGTAATACACGACAACAAAAACTAAAAAAATAACATATTAGGTCAACACTGAAGTAACTACAGCATACGCTCCAATTTCCTGAAAAATAAAACCCAGTTAAATATGACTTTCTTAAAATAAACACTCAATATTAAATATTATTGGCTAATTCTTCACAATTTGTTCAGTTAATTCAGATCAATTCAATTTCAGTTATGTAGTTCAAAATCCCGTTCATTTTACCGTGTCATTATTTATTTAACAAGAAATGGAGCAAAATGCAGAAACAGTGAGTAAAAAACTAAGTACATGCCGTGATTCAGTACCTTGTAGAACCATCTTTAACAACAATAACTTCAAGTAATCATTGTCTACATCACTTTATTAGTCTCTCATATTCTTTTTTATAACGTTGCTTCAGTTCATTGAGATTTGCTTACACACAGCTCTCGTAAAATTACAGTGTGTAAAATGTCAGCTGAGTTCTGCTTTCGTACTCTTTAGAACATTTAAGCCTGCTTGCTGACATCTGCCTGGAGACTGGACGGTTGCATGTCTAATCTGCTGACAATTAATAATTATGAGAATTATGAGAATATCAGGAATAAATATGCTTTATGTTTCGTCCAAGAATTGAAATCCACAAATAATAAGCATTTTTTACAAATCAGAAAAGCTCTGATTCAGTGAGCCGACGTTTGCACCCATAGCTTCTCTGGTTTCAAAAGTGCTCGATAAAGTGAACCTTCAGTCTGAACATCTTCACTTGCAGACGTCACACAGTGATACGTACCAGTGCAGACTTTGCGTAAGGCGTTATACTGGTAGCCTGTCTGGCAGTCGCAGCGGTAGCTGCCGGGGAGGTTGTGACAGATCTGGCCCACTCCACAGCGGTGCGTCCCCATCTGACACTCGTCAGTGTCTACGCAGGCAGAAAGAAAGATGAAGCACTTCAACAGTGACCCACTGAGCACCCGAGAGGGTATAACTTAAACACAGCTAAGGCTTGTTACAGTCCAAAAAGACCAGGCATCAATGTTCTCACTCTCTGGGTATTATTATTTTGTTATTTATGTTTTTAAAATGATTTTTATTTTTAAATTATTTTGGAAAATAATTGTTGGTGTGTATCAGAATAAATATTTTCTTGGGAGAACAATTTATTAAAAACAACAATTACAGACCACTTAGGGTTAGTTTAGGGAACCAGTGAGTATTTCAGACAATGGGCACAATAAAGCTTAATTAGTCAATTACCTTATTTGTGTGTAATACTTTTAAAAATATGGGGGAGTGGTGTGAAGATAGAAAAATGAATGAGTAGGAAGCAAGATTTTAAATAGCAGGGACAACGGCAGGCCAGTGGGATGGGAGCTAAAACTGGATCTATCCAATACAGAATCACTACTATGGTAGAGTAAATGGCACATGTTTGCAGACAAGTCGGCGTCATCAACATACAGCACAGGCAACGACTGCAATCTGCTTGCGACCAAAGTAAAGTCACAAGGAGGTTTCTGATACAGCACTCCCTTTGTGACTCTTGGCGGCGACATTTCCTCTTGCTCATCGACATCTTGATCAAACAATCACTCAGTACTTGCATTGTCATTTATAAGAATACAATTAAATGAAGCATAATTTGACACCATTTAAGAACTGCATGTAAGCTGAACAAGATTTAGTTGTTCTCATTTTAAGTCTGTCTTTTTGAGCAGTTTTGAGTACCAAAGCAGCAACTGAGTGAGAGCATCGATGCATGGTCTTTTAGAAAAACTCTTGTGCCACAACTGTACGATGACCTTTAACTGAAAGAATAGAAGTGATTATAAATAATATTCACTCTTGCATTTTTCCTGGTTGTATCTAATCGATTGAACCTGTGTCTTGGTCAACAACAGGGCCATCAGTGCTTTCATTCACACCTTTCCACAACACCATCGTCCTGTGTGAGTGGTGCATGTTGTGCTAAACCTCACCAACACACTTGGCTCCATCAGGGCTGGCGTGGTAACCATGGCTACACATCACAATCTTCTTCTGGCACGTGTAGGAGCCAACGGTATTGATACAGTTAAAGCCTGAACTGCAGGGCTCAGTCAGGCTGCTGCACTCATTTATATCTGCAGAGTCAAAAAGATCAAGAATGAAGCTGTGACTGCGCGGAGGCTCAATCCTGATAGGCTTAAGATTACTTCAATTCAATTTTATTTATACAGCATCAAATCACACCAACAGTCTTCTCAAGGTGCTTTGTATTGTAAGGTAGACCCTACAATAATACATACAGAGAAAATCCTCCCACCCTCAGACAGATCTGTGATGTATGTGCAGTCATCTGCAGGGAGACATTACCACTGATGATTACTTGCTCTGCTTTGGCTGTAGATCAGCCGAGGTACACGGGGCAGTTTTATGACATCAGGAGCACCCAGAGGTGAATATTATGTTTCGCTCATTTTGCAGTGATGCTGCCCTGCACGGTACTGAGAAAAGTGCAAGTAATCCAAAGAAAATTGGATTACATTCTGTTTAATCTTTGTGTTAGTACAGTGATTTGTGTTGAAGTGAGCTCAGGAACAAGAGAAAATCTGAAGTCTTGTCAAATACTTTTTCACAGGTACAGCGTGACATCTTGCTATGATAAAGAATCCTTTAAAAAAATTCCTGAATCCAGTGGTGAGCTCAGCTTAATGCTCTGAGGGCTAAGTCATCATCAGCGCTTTCACCAACCCTAATGCTAACTCCAGAATATGTCACTTCTGTTACATTACTCTCACAAGAATCAAGAATTAAGAAGTAAATGCAAATCCATAAGTTTTTGGGTAGCCTTCCTACCAAACAGATACAGAAGTGAGCTAATTGCATAAAGTGCTCGGCAGAGGTAAGAGCTTTTACCACTCATGGACCACTGTGTCTTATCATGTGTGTAAACTGTGTCAGAAAGATGACTTTACTATACATAGACTGATCAAACGTATTGTTGTGCATAATCACTGCCCCAAAAGACCCATGTTAGCAATCTCTTGATATCAGTCACCAGCAACGCCATCGGAGGTTAGGTGTATGTTCTTACTTTGGTTAACCTTTTAACCCCCCTTTCACCTATTTGGAACACTCAGAAAGCTTTACATAACACAATAACTGTAATGCAAAAATGAAGAAAAGACACTTGATTTAAAATCTTGTAGTTTGAAACTCTTGAGAAATATCAAGATAGTTAAAGCCTGGTTAAAAGACAGTTAAATATCAAGAGTCCGAGTAGTACTGCAGCATGGAAAAACACACAGACACAGGCACAATGCAGAGTAAGTTTGATGGATGGCTCTGCTAAAGAGGCTCATTTTGCTTAAGATTTGTCCTTACAAAGAATAGGACCAACTCTATCAGCTGTTTACTGGTACTGAGTTAGGATGTAATGCTACCCAGCCTGGAGAGTATGGGCAGTCTCTTACCAATACAGTTGCCATGAGAGTCCTGTGTGAAGCCACTGATGCACTTCTGTTTGGGATTACACAGGAAAGAGCCCACTGTATTCTCACACACAAGGCCCATGCCACAGTTATGAGTTCTCATCGTGCACTCATCAATGTCTGTAAAGAAAGAATAGATTTGCATTAGTTTATCTGCACAAAGCAATCTCTCAATGCATTATTCTGTTACAAGAGGCTCTGTAAATTTAGCTCGAGCTCTCCGGCTGTTAGTAGTACAGCAGGGGGCACTGTGACTCAAGCACAGAACATTTACACACTTTGACTCTGTCAGTGTTTAACTGGAGGGAAGAATTCAATGAAAACATCGCTTGATTCGACTGTGCAATTAACAGAAGTTGAACAGAACTTAAATGACAGTTATTGAATCTCATGATCAATATGAGAGTTTTTTCCTTTTTTTCATGTCGCAAGTAGTTCATTTTATCCTGGGTCCTCTGAGCAGGTCTTAATTTGACTTTTCTCTGTTGTTAATATCAGAGGGATACTCTTCCAACATTCTGTCACTGCTTTCATATAACTAATTACTTTTTTTGCCTGCTGGATGGTTGACTAGATACTACCTTCATGTTATGCTTGTACTGATTAGTCCTCTGTGATACGAGTCACATGAGCTTCAAAGTGCAGCACCACCAATCCTGCTCTTTGGTTGATTATCTTGTAACATATTGAACCTTGGTATCTGCTTAAACCCACACTTTACTGTTTGGACCAAGGAAACATGAACTTCCTGTCTTTATGACGATTTGCTGAGTGAGCCTAAATTAGGTGACTTTGGGTAATTGTTTTTGTATTAAAAGTAGTCAAAGATGTTGTCATGTTGTTTGAACAAATCCTTGATATGAAATATTTACCTATTAACATACCAGAACAACCCTTTAAGTTGACACGTAGGTAAGGTCAAAAGTTTTAAAGGTATGCAAGCACTTGAGTCACAGAGGGGCAGTTCGGTTGGGATTAAATCCACCCAGGACTGTATTTATTCTGGCTTATGTTAGCGCTCGCTATTATGCTGACATAGACCATTTGCAAGACATGGATCGTATGATACCCAAACAGTCTAATAAATAATCTGGCCATTTTCACATTATTGCATTAGCTAATGAAATAACTATCACCAAAACCCCAGAGCATTGTTAATCTAGAGCTAGCAAGCTAACGCTATACGAGCTAATGAAGGACAATAAAAACAACAGCCAAATTAGGGGTTTGGTATTATTCGGTTTAGACAGGCTGTTGTCCAACATACACAACACAGAATACATAAAATACAACATAATGCTACCGTCAGTCTTGTGTATATCTTGTAATTATTTTGGTTGATGCAGGCTTGCACACTGTCTGTGAGTATATGCTGCATACCAATGTGACTAATACTCAGTGAATGTATTTAGTCTCCTTTAAGATGCAGTTTACAAAGTATGGCAGGAATGTTGCAGTGAAAATGATTTTTGCATATTTCCTCATCACTAGTGTTAATTTGATCTAAATAAGTGAGGAAACAAGGATCTAGGACAGTACAACAACAGCAGCACCTATTGCATTAATAATGATGCACTACAGTACACTGCAGTCTTGTATTCATGGATTTATGACCCCTAAAGGATTTCCAATAATATGTGTTTTCAGTAATGCCGCTAAAAAGATCAGTAGAGAGGAGGAGGTGACAAACAATAGGACCAGAATGGCTTGTGTGTGAATCAATAATATGCTGCCTCAGTTTGAGCCAGCATGCTGGGCTTGCTTCTTGTTTCTGGACCCTCTTAAAATTTCTGAAAAAGTGGCAACAGTGAGTCCCACACTCCAACACAAACACGAACCCCAGCCAAAGGTAAGTGCCAAGATGTGGAATTACACCAGAGGAAATCTCACAATAAGAAGACAGCAGCTATACCTTGACACACATCAATATGTGTTCGATGAAATGTTTAAATGGAGTATCGTTAATATTCAAAATGTCAAAAGATTTTAAATTATTTTCTTCACATCTGTAATTAGATTCCTGTAACTTTCTCTTTGTGTAATTTTTATTTTTAGTGTCTCATAATTTAATGTTTAAATGAAGCTGACTCCCAGTTTTTGTCAGCCTCTGTACACAAGCCTTTATTAAATATATGACATTGATGCTGAAATTTCTACAGCTTCACAATAACTACATTAAACTATAAGAAATATGGCTCACCAATGCTAGTTTAAACAAAGTATTTTCTTTAGTAAAACTCCCTTGCTTTTTGTTGTTCGTGCTGTAAATGGCTACAGCACTTGCTGTATTCTTGATGTGTAGCTGCTAAGTGAAAAGAAATGAGATGCATCAAGCCCTCAGCAGCCTGGGCCTATTGCAGCAGAACTAAGGGCTGGTTCCGGATCATCGGAGCCAGCTCTAATTGTAGACTTTATACCAAAGGAAAGTTTTACTGTAAACTTAATCTTGTCTGACTCCCAAATGCAAGCTAGGAACTAATTCTACAGAAGAGGGGTCCGAAAGCTGCAGGCCCTGCCCATTCTACTTTTAAAATACCCCAGGAACCACAAGTAAACCAGCTGTCTGAGAGCAACGTGCTGCATTGGTGTGATATGATACTATGAGGTCTTTAAGATGGCACCTGATTGCGTGGCTGAGTACAACAATCTCAGTTTTATCTGAATTTAGAAGCAGGAAATTAGAGGTCATCTGAATGGCACTGAAAATGTATGCCTTCCAATAATACTGCCTAAGGGAAGCATGTATAATGTAAATATTGCTCTCAACATTGAACCCTGTGGAATTCCGTGATTAACCTTAGCGTGAGAGGAAGACTCCCCATTTACATGAACAAATTGGAGTCTATTAAACAGACTGCAGTGCCGTACCTTTAATACCTTTAATACAGAGAGGTCGTATCTCTGTAGTAAAATATAGTTATCACATACAAAGTGATCAGAGACCATAAGAAGAGCATTTGTAGCCTTCACTGGTGCTGTTTCTGCACTATGATGAATTCTGAACTGTGAAACTCTTCAAACAAACCAATTCCTCTGCAGATGATCTTGAATTACTCATTCATAAAAAGAAGATTGAGATTGGTCTATAATTAGTTAAGACAGCTGGGTCAGGTGATTTTGCTTTTATATCACTGTCCTTGCTTTTGTTTTTACAAAACCAAATCATCCTGAAAATAAAAAAAAATCCTGCATATTATATTGAAGAAGACATAATTTCCACCAGCTATTTCAGAGGCTCTGGAAATGACTGCTGGGTAAATTGGTTTAATGAAACACATCAGGATCAATGAACTCACCCTCGCAAAGACTGTTCCGCAGCTGGTAACCAGCAGGACAAGTGACCTGCAGCTCGCACACAAATGAACCCACTGTGTTCACACAGCGCTGGCTGGGCTTGCAACTGTGGGCACCAGTCACGCACTCATCCACATCTGCAGAAAAAGACAACGGTGACTGTGTGTGAGACAGAGGGAGGGAAGATAACAGGGGGTGCAAGAATATGATGTGGAGGTGAGCTTGCTGATGGACGGGTCCCGTGCATAATTTTGCCCCCGTGCTCAGGCTCTCCGAGCGTCACAGAGATCGAGCTCAGTGAGTTGGCAACAGATGGACAGCAGCAAAACTTCAAATGAAAAGTCTCTCTTATGCGTAAGAATTTGTGGCAGAACAGGAAATTACAAATTTTTGCTTTTGCTTACATGAAAACCATCTAGCTGGGAAGCCTCAGGCATGAAAGTCATTCAGTGCTCCAGCTAAAAACCAAGAGTTGCAGTGAAATGTACAGCTGAGCTCATTAATACTTCAAAAACAACAAACAGAGGCTCTTCTACCAGAATAATTGGAAGAGAAAAGTATGTAGACGGAGAGAAACAGGCCTTAGCTTGAAGAATACCACATCATCTGTCAAACATGGTGAAGGCAATGTTATGGCGTGGGTCTGGTGTTTCTTGATTATGATGATGATAGAAGTAGTAAGCTGAATTTTTCGGTGTACAGGTGTGCACTCTGCTCAGATTCAGCCAAATGTTGCTAAATTAATTGCAAATTCCTTCACAGTCCAAATGGATAATGAGCCAAAGCGTTCTGCAAAAGCAAGATTGTTTTCAGGGCAAATAATCTGGATATTAATCAGTGGCCAAGTCATTCATCTTTTCTCAACCCAACAGAGCATGCTTTTCAGGTACTTAAGAAAAAATTTAATGCAAAGAGACCCACAACCAAGCAGAAAATGAAGGCAGCTGCAGTAAACGCCTAGCTCAGCATCTCAGGGAAGGAAATGGAGCATTTGGTGATATCCATGTGTGCTAGGCAGACACTAACTGCAAAAAATAGCAATCTTTATAAACTTTATAAACCTAAATGAACCAATAATCTATTAACTCAGCTGTATTCCTGCTGTTACTTTTGTAGGGAGGTGGCCATCACGGTGCAGTGTAGGTAGGTATGTCATAAATCTAACACATTATTATCCTATAATTTAATTTTATCCTCCCACCACCCCAGACAACCTCATTATAAGAACTTTATTAATCTATCGGTCTCTTAACCCCCTAAATTCCCAGTTGTCACTGGATGGCACTCATTCTAATGCTGTGCAATCTACATATGTAATGTTTCTTCTTTTTAAATTGTTCTCCCAAGTTTGGGCAAAAAACAAAGAAAATTGTTTGTGTAACTAACACGCAAGATGAAAATTTCAATTCCCCCCCCAAAAAAGGCTGTTTGTCCTTTCTCCAGCCTTTAGGGCTACAGCTGAGGTTATCACCACTCATGACCTCACAGGGTTAACATCCACCAGCTCATCAGCTACCTTTAAAGGTTTAAGGTTAAGGTCAGGGTTCAGTTAACATCCACCTCTTTTTAGAGGTAATAATTTAAATGTCTTCAAACTGGAACACCTGGAATAAACAAGCTTTACGTGAAAGATAACCTTTAAAAATGTGTCTATCTACTGCAGCATGTGGCCAATAGATGACCAAGTTGAGTTTTGTTTGTTCCTTTGTAATATTTGACTTTGAAGAAGTCAAACTGAAAATAACAGGTCTGGGCAAAAGCTACATGATATTTTGCTTGTTAAGCGTGTTTGTGTGAAATGAAAAAACAGTTGAGAGCCTTTAAATCTTTATCAGTCAAACTGTGCAGCAGCCAGTAAACAGGCGCTGTTGATTTATGACAGCGGTGGCCTTGTGCTGAGACGGTGGATCGCCGCTCTGTCGTGGCTCGTCTTTATCAAACGGCTGCATTCCCTTATCACGCATCACATGCGAGGCCGATTAGTTGGATGCACTGATAGGGTAACGCTGGGATTATTGTGTGTGTGTGTATGTGTGTTTGTTTGTGTGTGGCAGCCATCCACATTTGAAGATCACCCCAAAATATGGTGCATTCCACAGGGAACCAGACGAAAAAGGTGTTGTACAAAATATGCTGGAGAAAACAAAAATCTGGAACAAGAGGGAACATATTCTCCTGTGCTCCCCGTGTGTGTGTTTGAGTGCCAGCAATCCCTTTTTGAAAAGTCTTTGTCGACTTTCAAAGTTTTTGCCGTGGGGAATTTGAATAAACTGTGTGCCTTACAACACCATCCCACAGGCAGGAGTAAAAACACAGATCTGAAGTTTTCAGCGTGTACCTGGCTTTGTCACATCCTGCAGCTTTTTTTCTGTTAACCTCATAAAACTGCACCTCATCACCTCTCACAGCTCAGAGCGTACTTTATGGTATTATATGAGCCCCCTGTGGAGCTGCAGCAAATGCATTTGTCTAAATAAAATTAACAGTTTTCCCTTCTTGAGCAGCGCAGTGGTGACAAATTCTTGTTTGCGAGCTATCTTTGCAAACGTCTCCATTTCTTCCTCAACTGAGAGACATCTGTTATGAACATTGTAGGGAGGGATATTTCCAGGGTCAAAATCCTCCTGAGCTCATAGACCACCCCTTCCTCTGGGCGCTGCTGGCCTTCAAGCACAGGGTTAGACAGGACTGTTTCCAAAGTTTGCGTATTGCCAGTGGTGCAGAAAGTCTCCTTCCACCACAGCGCTCTGGTGGCCAACGTTATTTCCAGTTTGTCATTCAAATCCGAAAAAGCAAAGGAAATCGGGCCTAATGCTTCAATGTCCCTACACCTCTGCTGACTTGCCCCGTGGAGACAGCCTCATTACACAGTGAAACGATCCAGTACAAGGTGGAAACAACTTATTTTTGAGAAATACAAATGCTTAGTTGAATGGACAAGGGAGACAGCAGTTTGAAAGGAATTCCATCAAGAGCGAGCACAGGGAGATGTCCGAAAGGCACCACAGATGAAAACACACACACAGTTTTTCCTACACACTTGACCCAGCAGACAATGAAGTATTTATTTATTTTTTATTTTTTTAAGGTCAAGCTGCAGTGAATGAAGTCAGCCTTGGCTTATTTGCCGAACTAGTTTTAAACGTGGAGGTTAAAGTTGCACGCCGCGAGCCTGATTCCACTGTCGGCTGTGACAGCGGATAAATGAAGGCAGCTAAACCACACAGAGTGGAACAGATGCATTCAGGTGTGTACCTGTTATTGGGGTATTTTTTCAGGCTTTTACAATTTGCACAGATGCAACTTTAGTTTCCAGGTTTTTGTGTACAGACACTGAAAATGATAAATTGATGAGCCAAAAGATCACTGACAGAAAATAAAGCCAATAATTTTGATTCAGTGTTGTCGATGTTAGTGGGTCAGAGCAGTGAAACTCGTCTTTACTGAAATATGTTAATATATGAAAAAGGACTGAAACAGTACGCCTCAGTTTTTCTAATGCTGCTCTAGTAAATGAAAGACATATGTCAGCAGGACTCTTGGGGCTCTGGTAGCTCATTGCTTAAATTGTTCTATAATTATAAAATAGAAAGTTTCACCTCGACCCATCCAGTCACCAGAGGTTTCTTGCTGTTAAAAGGGAATTTTACCATCCCACTGTTTTCAAGTGCATTCTCATAGGGGGTCATCTGTTTGTTGAGGTATTGTATGGTCTTTACCTTTCAGTATAAAGCCCCTTCAGGTAACAGGGGTTGTAAACCAGTGCTATGTAAATAAAACTGAAGTAAATTTCATTTACATTCCTTTCCAGGCATAAACTGAATGACTTGATTGTCTGAGAAAAACACTAAAATATTGCCTAAACCTTGAGAAACACCAGGAACGTCTGTATGGGATGATGATATTAGAGTCAGATTAGAGATTACTTTAGCCTAGATTGGACTGTGATTCAGAAGACATCGTGGTCAATCAGTGTCATCTTCCACAAAGACAATCCTGACCATGTAAGTGTCCAGATTATGGCAGCAATGCAACCACAGAGATGATAACATGGTGGAGGATGTCATCCATAGTTATCATTCAAGTAATAACTCTGTAAGCTTTCGATCTCCACAAAACACTCGAAGGAATGCAAAACAAATCCAGTCCTGCCCGCAATGGTTTGTTTAGTCCCAGTTCAGAAAAGGGTGAAGGTGTCAGCCACATGCACTGGAGCCAACTGTGTGTGCATTTGGGTGTACGCCCCTGGGATGTTCATTTGTCTGAACCACATGTATCATTCAAGTTGTGCATAAAACCTTCTCTTAAAAACAGTCTTTTCTTAAAAAAAACATCTCCATGGGAAGAACTGTGTGCTAAAATATTACCAGTTATTCACATTCATATGCAGCTGAAAGCGAGATCACGAAAAGCAGCTGTATTTACCCTGTAAACCTGCAAATTAAAATATAACAGTCTCAATAAGGGACGACTCGCAGGTTTTCTGATGGAAGTGCTTCCATTTGCTAAACAAATTACAGAAAAGTGCAAATGATCCCAGGTGTTAATACTTTCACAGTCTGATGCACCCTCATTTCAAAAACACTCAGGATCATGTGCAAATCATTTAAAGTCTATATTCCATTAAAATGATAGAGCATATGAAACCCTCTGTGTTGCATCACCTCTTCTTTAAAAACAGTGCTTTTGTTTCATAACAGATTTCAGCTGTTCCTCCTTTTTTAATGTCAGCAGTCTTCTAATAGTTGCAAACGGTGGTTTGACATTGTCTTGCACAAATAAGCAAGTCCTTTCCTATGGCCCTGAAAAAGATGGAGGCATATGTTGCTTCAAAACCTGAACACATTTATGCACTAAAGTTTCCTTCACAGATGTGCAACTAACTCATGACATGTGCACTAATGTGCAATCCCCGTACCATATGTATATTTGAACTGTGGGCTGAAACCAATCAGGTGGTCCCTCCAGTTTTAGCCCACAAAGCCTGGAGACCATAACCTCCAAAAATAAGTTCAGCCCCTTTATGAAATGTTTTGCTTGCATTAAATTCAAAACTAGCATATACTTTATTTTGCACTTCATTCCAGCACAATATATTTTTGTTCATTTTACACACCTACCCACCCACCAAGCATCAACAGCAAGTACTCCAGAGTTTACTTCACAGTCTACTTATATATCTTTCAAATCCTCAGCACCCCCTCGCAATCATGACCTGTCATGGTATTTGCTTTGTTTCATTCCACTCTGCACTAAATGTTGCCCACCCACAAGTCCACATGTGGGAGCACTTTAGGGAAAGAAAGTGCTCACTTTGCTCACTGAAGGAAATGATAGGAGGGAAAACACTTCCTTTAATGTAGTACTTGTTCATCTTGAGTGTTATCCTGTCTGGTAACAGACTCAGCACTTCCAGCACACACTTTGTTAATTTTAGTGATTTCGCACCTAAAGCCTCCTACCAGTGTCCCGAGCTACCACACAAACATGCTGAAAGAAAGGTACTGAGTACATACACAGATGCTGTGTGTAGTGTGTGATATTGCAACAACTGCTCCCACAGAGTAATTGGCTATGGTTGAATCATGCTTGAGGCGACAGTTTCCACCACCTAACATTGGGAGCCCAATCAGCTGATGCATTGTTTAGCATCACGAGACCTTCATGAGTGACTGAATCCAATTGAAAAGTGCCCCGACCTATGGACAGACACTTCATTTCACTGCAGCTCTGTCATCCGGCCTGCATGTATTTGTTCCTTTATGCATTCACTGGGTTTGTTGTTGCTGTTAGGTTGCTTGTTACCTTGTGGTAACCAGGCTTGAGGGAGACAGCTTAAGGGATACATATGAGCTTTGTGAACCACTCCAATTACTGCCAATGGTAATGTGACAAGAAAGCACGGCGGCCCTTACCTTCACACATCCATCCATCTGTCATCAGTGAGAACCCCGGGAAGCAGGAGCAGCGAGCCCGGCCTGCCACGGCCTTACACTGTTGACTGCAGCCACCGTTGTCTGCAAGAGACAAGCAGCATGATTACAGTCGTCTCTGCATTCCACACAGCTACACCTCCAGGGCAGTCATTTGCAGTCATGTTTCTCATCTTTGTACTGTTTCTCTTGCTCTCCCGAGGCTACCATGGACCCCACCTTCCCTCCCGCACACTGATCATTTGCTCCCTGCTGGAAGGAGCCTCTCATGAGCCATCGCAGTCACACACCAGAATCAATTCTCCCTATTTAACAGCTCAATAGCTCTGTCACAAAGAGGCATGGGCCAGGAACTGTTTCCCCACAATCTCTAACCAACACATTCCCCTCTAAAGCTCTGTAGCGGCGAAGGCCGCTCTATACATCGATCAGGATCTTCTTATAGCTAACAGAGACACTTTGAAGGAGTGGAGGCTTTCACTCGAAGTTGGACTTTTGAGCTTAAGGGTTTGCAGTGCTCATCTCCCACTGACATGATTAGGATTCTGCTAATGAAGCTGCTGAAAGCTTAGATTAACTAATACTAATCAGTTTATTAGTGAAAACATGTTGTGAGGCAGCTCTTCCTGTTTTGACCTGTCGTAACTCTGGAATGTTTTACCTGTGAGCAGTCAGGAGGCGCTCACACACATCGTGTTAGTAAGAGCAGAGTTAGAAAGTGAATGCAGTAGTGATGGCTTGTTCATTTCCCCACCATACATAAAGCCATAACTCATTCTCACCACATATTACACATGTTTGGACACATTTTGGCGAGGTCTCTCTTGGAAAATAAATTTTAAACTCAGTGAAAATTTTTACTTTTAAATAAAGGATATTAAAAAAAAGCTTTAACGTCTTAACATCCACCATGTCACTGGCTACCCGTTCAGAGCTAGTGTTGGATTTTGTTTTAAGCCTACAGGATGTGTTTTTGACATGTAAGAATTATATATACAGTGGCTCGCAAAAGTATTTGAACTTTCCCACATTTTGTCTCACTACAGCCACAAACATGAATCTATTTTATTGGAATTCCAACACAAAGTGGTGCACACGTGAGAAGTGGAACGAAAATCATACATGATTCCAAACATGTTTTACAAATAAATAACTGAAAAGTGGGTGTGCGTAATTATTCAGCCCTCTGAGTCAATACTTTGTAGAACCACCTTTTGCTGCAGGTCCAGCTGCCAGTCTTTTAGGGTCTGTCTCTACCAGCTTTGCACATCTACAGACTGAAATCTTTGTCCATTCTTCTTTGCAAAACAGCTCCAGCTCAGTCAGATTAGATGGACAGCCTTTGTGAACAGCAGTTTTCAGATCTTGCCACAGATTCTTGATTGGATTTAGATCTGGACTTTGACTGGGCCATTCTAACACATGGATATGTTTTGTTTTAAACCACTCCATTGTTGCCCTGGCTTTATGTTTAGGGTCGTTGTCCTGCTGGAAGGGGAACCTCCGCCCCAGTCTCAAGTCTTTTGCAGACTCCAAGAGGTTTTCTTCCAAGATTGCTCTATATTTGGCTCCATCCATCTTCCCATCAACTCTGACCAGCTTCCTGTCCCTGCTGAAGAGAAGCACCCCCAGAGCATGATGCTGCCACCACCATATCTGACAGTGGGGATGGTGTGTTCAGAGTGATGTGCAGTGTTAGTTTTCCGCCACACATAGCGTTTTGCATTTTAGCCAAAAAGTTCCATTTTGGTCTCATCTGACCAGAGCAGCTTCTTCCACATGTTTGATGTGTCCCCCACATGTTTGCTGTGTCCCCCACATGGCTTGTGGCAAACTGCAAACGGGACTTCTTATGGTTTTCTGTTAACAATGGCTTTCTTCTTGCCACTCTTCCATAAAGGCCAACGTTGTGCAGTGCACGACTAATAGTTGTCCTGTGGACAGATTCCCCCACCTGAGCTGTAGATCTCTGCAGCTCGTCCAGAGTCACCATGGGCCTCTTGGCTGCATTTCTGATCAGCGCTCTCCTTGTTCGGCCTGAGAGTTTAGGTGGACGGCCTTGTCTTGGTAGGTTTACAGTTGTGCCATACTCCTTCCATTTCTGAATGATTGCTTGATCAGTGCTCCGTGGGATGTTCAAGGCTTGGGAAATCTTTTTGTAGCCTAAGCCTGCTTTAAATTTCTCAATAACTTTATCCCTGACCTGTCTGGTGTGTTCTTTGGACTTAATGGTGTTGAAAAAAATATATATTCTGATTGCTTGGGTCATCATTTATGATGGCTTAGAGCACACAGCGTCCAAAGACTAACAGAAAATGTGAGCCAAGTAAGGGATCAGTGGAGAAGCATAGCAGAGCCAAAAATCATGTGTCATATTCTGACATTGGTGATATTGATATATTAAGTAAATCTATGAATAATATAAGAGACCAGCTGTGTTGACTGCAAATGTTCTCTCTTTGACTTTGGTATATTTATAACATTTATTGGTCCAATATATTATATTAGACTTCATTATTGCTTTATAGACCTACATCTCGAGTTGTTTGAGCTGTGTTTTTGAACTCCTGTCATAAATCTTTTCCAGATATGGCAACATTTTAAGGGACAATTGCATTGCAACTTTTGCATTTGCCTTTAATATCTTTGCTGGCCTCCTTCATTATGTCTGGAGCAGTTTATCCAGTTAGCTGAATGATTAGGTACACCCAAAAAGGAGGTTACATTGTTTGGGGGTTTAATAAGAGCTTAATCTGACTGTGAAACACAAATAACACACAAAAAATGCCCACTAATAAAAAATATGTTGTCTTACAACTGAAATTACCGTGACAGAAATAATGGAAGTCGTGTGTATGGATGCAATAAAAACAGCTTGCATTCATCTCTCCAGGTTACACAGGCGACAGATTACTAACCCAATAATTTTAATCTATCTTTACTGCTACACAGAATGCAGAAAATCTAATATTATACAAAATAACTTTTAACACAAGAAATCAAGAAAAGTTTGAAGCATCAGGAAAACATATGGACATCACCTACAAAAAAGTGTCCTTTCATCGTGCACAGTGTGAGGAGCCACACCGTATGCTCACCTACAACCACATTTCCACTCTTTATCCCTCGGCTGCAGAATTAGACGAAAAAAAGCTACTATGAAGCTTTTTTTATTAGCACATGACAGACGGGTGTGACCTGCCTGGACTACTGCCTTACTCAAGTTAATTATGCTACATGTGTGATAGCTGTCCTGTGGGTCTCAGTTAAGAATAAAGTAGAATTTCTGAAAGATATTTAGAGAAGTTAGACACAACTACAACAACTATAATGCAGTTTATGATATCTTATTGGAAATGTGGCAAAAAGGATCCAAATAGCAAAAAATATGACACACATTTAACCTTTAACCTGACTGATGAAGCTGATTCAGGGTCTACCTCATATGGGCTACAGTTCAGGTGACAGTTGCTCTAACCCTTGAACCAAACTCACAGCGAGTACGTTTGAGCCCAAGGGTTAGACTTCTCCTCAAAAGACTAATCAAAGACTGTTGCACGCCACAAAACTCCTGACAGCACTGTTACCAAGATGTATGTTCCAGATTATGGTCAATCGTGTCTGCTCTCTGGGGATCAGTTGATGTTTCTACCAATGGAGCGATTCTTATTTAGCACTTTTCTTCACCCAAGCACATTTTCTATGCAGTGCTTTTTATCTAACATTCACATACATTCAATACTGCAATGAATGCATCAGAGAGCAACTTGAAGTTAGTATCAGCAGCCCAGGATCGAACCACCAGCCTTCTGATTAGTAGATGACCTGCTCTACCACCTGACTTACAGCCACCTCACTGCACATCAGAGCTGCTTTCCGAGACAGGTTGTCCCAGTGATGTCATTTGCTTTGTGGTCCAGTGTTTAGATTACCTGCACATGGATTGAGGCTAAAGGAGCTGGTGGTGGTTGTAGTAGTTTTAGTAGTAGTGGTGGTGGGGGAAAAAGCTGGACCGTCAACTTCTCTGAGGCCATTGTCCTCCTTGAAGCTCACTGCAGAACAACAACAGCACAGACTGTGAGAAACATGTAGCGGTCCAGCTAACCGAGGCTACTGCGTTCCTACCATTTAATGTTTCTAATATATGCAGCAAATTTGAAAACGAGCAATATTCCAAGACATCATTTGACCCATGCTGAGTGTTTTTGTCATTATACTCTTTTATGGAGCAGAGAGAGTTCTATGAATAAATGAACATTTTTATTTGAGGTCGTAATGGGTGGATTTGTTATACTCCTCTTTAAATATCTTTTTCCCAAGGGCCATAAATATGATGGCGATCAAATCTGGTGCTGGTTTAACCACAGCACAACCATAGATTAGCTTACTGAGATTTCTGCATTTAAGCTTTTAGTGGAAGTAAAATACTTTTTTGTTATGCAGCTGCCTCATCTCGTGTCAGTGAATTCTGAACACGTGGAGTTTTTTTAAACCGAAGTAGCACAGGGTCAAACTAAATATGACAGGCACAGAATTTCAAATAATGTGACAAATGAAGTAATTAACACAACTCATTATGTCCAGTGCTTGGAACCTTGGTTCCTGACATGCATGTAAATGTTACTTTACATCTACCACCCACCTAAGCACTGTTGCAGCCCAAGAGCCCCACACCAGCTCATGGCTGTGCAATAATACTTGAACAGCTCAAAAAAACAGTGCTTATCCAGTTCTCAAACTCACGTGGTCCCAAACAGCCTAACCTGTCCTTGAAGAACCTCGGAGACACTGCGTCCATGTCCTGACAGGTCATGGACACAGTGGGCATGTGGTTTTTATGTCATGGCTGATTGTTATACACCACTCTCACGGTGTCATTTTTCTAAAATAAATACACAAAGCATTCATTTGTCTGTTTGTTAGCAGTGTAGCATCCAAAGTTTTCAAGATATCATTTTAAAATCTTGTGCGATGGTAGATGCAAATAATAGCTCGAGCTGATTTCATTTTGATGAAAATCGGGTCAAAGTCACACCAAATATGAAAATCAGTAAAAACTTTATATTACCCACAGCTTTTCATGAATATTCTTCAAACTTTGCAACAAAATACTTGATCTTGGGGGAAATAAGTACCTGTATTGACTAAGCATTTGACCATGACCTTCACTGTTAGTGCCCAAGGTCAAAATTAGCCTTGAAAAAATATTTAAAGAAACCATGACAAGAGAGAGCTGTACAATCATTTTTTTTTCAATATGATGACCTAAGATGTCATAATGACGCCATAACAGGCTGATGTCATTAACCACCCTCATAAAACATCAAAGTTTTAGTAGAGCCCTTGCCCTTCGAGAGGAGTTGTGCTCTCTGAGTGCTCCACTGAGCTCTCTCTCAGCTCATATTCAATCACCCTGCTAGCACCCCAACATAAAGCATATGCCTAGAGTAATGGGAGTAGTGAAACTCCTTTTGAAATAATCTTATGTCCATTTGTCACTTTCAGCTCTTCCTGAGATGTTTAAATGTACCTATACTACCAAACACATGGAAACCCTGTTCCTTTAGCCTCTATGCAATTAGTGCATGTCATGTTTTTGTGTATTGTGCATGACAGATATATATAACTACATATGACACATTGTTCAGCATTTCAAACACAGCACAACAATCTTGTCAAGCCTTGGATTTCTCCAAATATGAAATTAAAATTATGATTTTAAGGACGGGCTACTGTACCTGGTGCACACGAATGTCCATCCAGCTGCAGGATGTAGCCCTGGTGGCAGCTACAGCGATAGGAGCCCCAGATGTTGGTGCATGTGTGCTGGCACAGCTGGCCAGGGTAGAGCTCACACTCGTCAACATCCTCCTGCTCCTCCACAGTGTTGGCAGCTTCATCTGTGGAACTGATGGAGAAGGCTTCCTTGGGGAACTTATTGTCTGATACTGGGAGTCCGTGGAGAGGAGGGGGGGGGGGGGGGGTGTAAGATTAGGAACCAGATTTTCTGTATTTATTCCAAACACTTATCTAATGAAACTGACTTGAAGACACAAAACAACATCTGCTCGTCCCCTACAATCAAATTCAAAGTGTGTATGTGTGTTTATACAGTGCAGTTATACATTTCCTGTTTTAGTTTTACATGAAAACAAATGTAAAAAGTCAACTGTGAAACCCTCATTGCATTTATAGAACGCTTAATGTTCTTTACTAAATGAGAGTAACGTATTCTGAATACTTTGGATTACTTAATAAATGATCATGCTCTTGACAACCAACACCAACTAGATTTTTAAATCTTAATATAAATGAGTAACAGTCGGTGGACATTAGGTAAGGCTGCACTTTTTGCAGCGATCTCGTATAGAAGACTATATAAAACAGGTCCACGGCTCCGAACCGTAGTAAAGGGACCTCTGGCTAATATGTCGGGTTTGTGTCGGGCTCGTAGCTAAAAACTAGCTTCACTTTGTTGTCTGGGTCAACTTTGCTAGTGAGAGACAGAGAGAGGCGTTGAAAGGCTGCTCTAACGTAACGGGTATGGCAGTCCATTCTCCCTGCAGCACGGACTACACTGCCCATAAGGCTACATTCTTTAGGGCTATGCCTGTAACACTCTGCCTATTGCCTTCATATTAAATCATTTTTTAAATAATAATTTTTAAAAATATTTCTCCACCTCGCCACCTCCGGGCCACAAGTGGTAGTGACGTGGTCCGTGAGACACAGACATTGTTTTGTTTGGGTTTCCACCTGCGTGGAATTACCAAATATAGAGAGGGGGCAGCCTAACATATGAAACAGGGAAGTACCGCCGTGTAATCCATTTACTTCAACAAAGTAACTGTATTCTGAATACCACCTTTTTAAACTGTAACTGTAACAGAATACAGTTACTCATATTTTGTATTTTCAATACATACTGCTGGTACATGTATTCCGTTACTCCCCAGCACTGACGACTAGAAAGCATTGATATTAGAGTTGAGAATTGAGTTCATTTAAAGACCCTACAATAATTCAGAGAAAACCCCAACAATCAGACAGCCCTGTTTGAGCAAGAACTGGGTGACAGTCACAAGCAAAAACTCAGGACAGCAGGAAAAAACCTCTCGCAGAACCTGCATCAGGAAAGGGTTGCGATCAACGATCACATGGAGCCTTTCTATCTGACCAACAAACATCAGCAGACACACAAACTGTTTGTGTGTCTGCTAACTAAAAGTTAGCAGTTCATCAACTTTTACACAGGTCTGTGTAGTTCTGTTTAACTAATGAATGTCTGTGCTTGTGACACCTCTGATTACTGAACTGTCTCTCTGAAAAGTGCGCTGTGCCTCGTACACTTAATAATGACCCAACTTGATTGAGATCACCTTGAAAACAAAGTGTTTTATCTCAAACAGTAGATATGCAGATGTGATAAATGTATATTGCTAAACTTGTATGCTGCATTATCCAACACTATCCATTATCCAATATTCAAGCAAGACTGCGTTCAATCTTGCTAAATCTTTATGGTCACATGACTTGGCAGGTGCATCCTCGATCAGATTTTAAGGCTTTAATACGGCTGCTGTACGTGCCGCTTTGGGCTAAATTTGTAAAGCAAAGTACTTTTGGACTAAATAAAGGCTGACTGGAAAAAAAATGTCCATAAATGTTGAGCTCGGGATTTAGGTTATTACTGATGCATTTTCCCTTTGTAGAACAGAATAATAATAATAATGGGTTGGATTTATATAGCGCTTTTCAAGGCACCCAAAGCGCTTTACAATGCCACTATTCATTCACTCTCACATTCACACACTGGTGGAGGCAAGCTACAGTTGTAGCCACAGCTGCCCTGGGGCAGACTGACAGAAGTGAGGCTGCCATATCGCGCCATCGGCCCCTCTGGCCATCACCAGTAGGCAAGTAGGGTAAAGTGTCTTGCCCAGGGACACAACGACCAGGACAGAGAGCCCAGGGATCGAACCGGCGACCTTCCGGTTACAGATGCGATTCCCAACCCCCTGAGCCAGAAGACATGGAGAGATACATTGCAAAAATATAATTTATCAATAATATGTCCAGATGTGGGTTTTAAAAAATATCTCTCACAGTCATTACCTGGGGTTTAAATTCAGAGGATTAAATGTTTCCTGCTTTAATTAAAAGGCAGTGAGTCATAAGACTCAAAATATCCCCCCTGGAAATAATTACAGTTGCTTCTCATGTAATTTTTAAAATTCTAAATACACTCACACAGTAAAAGCATCTTTGCTGTGAGGGTGTTTGCGAGAATTATTAGATAGACTCAATGGACGTCACTAGTTTTTGCAACCTTAAAACCTTGCAAAGCTTTCAGCAGGTTAATTGATTCCCACTTCAGAATGACATCATTCAGACTTTTTTTTGGAAGCTAAAGGAAATGAGCTGCAGTGGATTGTTCAAGCAGAGCCTATTAAAGGGCAGGATTATGTGGAATTCCTCTTATGTTGTGAATGAAATAACAGCCTAAAGCGTTGAGAAGACCAACCTTACCTCACCATCGTACTAAAAAACAACTATTCCCATTAAAGGACAACCATGAAAATAATGAACTGCATTTCCATGCCGTGTGTCTGTTCCCAATATATAAAACTAAGAAGCCGGAAAAGGGTCTTCCAAACCGCAAACTAATGATTATGGAATGATTCTTCTGCTTTTGTAAAAAGTTTTATGTCACCCATCACGAATCTGATGTCATTGATGAAAAACATGCAAATCCCTTCTAATAGCGCCTACAGCTGCAAACAAGGTATGTAGGTCATATTCAGTGAAATGTTAACAAGCAGTCATGTTTTTGCAGATGGAATGAAAAGCAAAGGTTTGCTGAAATGCTTGTGCATTAAACCTGAGCTTCTTGACAACCCGCTGGATCAAAGACAGAGGAAAACTTTGCTGGCCCAAGTAGAGAGACAACAGCCCGAGCTGCCATCTGTTCCTGATTCATCACAGCTCCCCATTACTCTGCACGGTAACGTGACTCCTGACCGATCAACCCTGAGCCTCTGACATAGGCCTGTATGAGAATAAAATACTGATGGCTCAGATCTGGACTGCTTGCTGTTGTAGTGCAGTTTTGCCAGTAGCCACAAATACGTGAGAAGTTGGTGAGGAGTGTGTATGTGTCATAAACTCAACGTGCTTAACATGAAAGATAAAAACACAGAAACCTAACCCATAACAAACATGCAAACAGACAAAAGCTATTAAATGTAAGCCTATGAGATTAAAAAGACTGTGAGTCTGTTTTTGAATGCACACATAGATGTGACTGATCTAAGGTCAGTGGGTAGCTTGAGCCAAAGAACAGGACCACAGTAATAAGAGCACCCTCAGCACACTTAGATCCAATTCTGGGAGCAGTTAAATTATTTGCACATGATGACCTGAAAGGTCCATTTGAGTTATAGACACTGAGCAAGTCAGCGATATACTGCCGGCGCACACCAGTGAATTTCCTTCAGCCATGTACTCATGCTTCATGGATAGTCCTGGTACACTGAGCTTTACAGTATTGTAACCTGTATGATCTGCCTGCATGAACAAATTTCTTCAAGTCACTTTGAGATGAGAGTTTTTTAAATTCTTGATTCTGGTAGAAAGCACTTCCAGCAATCTTATTAATGTGATGCCATATTAATAAGATCACCATAGATCTCATAGCATCATATCAAAGCTTTCAGCTCCCAGTTTGGATTCAGGAGAATCCAAGATTTCCCTTTTGATAAAGCATAAAGTCCTCTAACCCCCAACCAGTCATGGGGGATGGCTTCCCCTCCCTGAGTGTGGTTCTGCTGGAGGTTTCTTCCTGTTAAAAGTGTGTTTTCCGTCCCAATGTCACCAAATGTTGCCCAAAAGCAGGTTGTTTGATTGTTTTCTCTGTAATATTGTCAGGCGAATTGAACTTAGTTGAACTGAATGTCCGAACTGATGGCAACATTCCTGACTTGCTCACTGTGTTTCTGAGAAAAGGATGGCAAATATGAACCTTTTCTGTCTCTGGTTTCTTTGACCTGCAATGACTTGTCTCTGTTCAGTTCTAAAAAGTTCCTACACAGACAAAAAGTTTAAACAGACAGGAGCAATATGCGGGATGTAAAATATCTCCTGTTTGTGAATGTATTTGTTTATTTTTTCATACTTAAGTAACTTTAAATACTCTTAAAGAGTTTTACACTCAATCTCTGTTTCTTCGTATTTTGGATCACAGAACTGTGACTGGGAAACAAAGACATTCCCCAAATTTCTCTTTACTGACCATCCCAAAATAAAAGCAAACGTGAAGAGGAATAAAATGTAAAAAAAGATGAATTAGACTGATAGAATCTCCCCCGATTCATGTGGGAATAACAATGTGGCATGTTATTTCAAACCTAATTGTTGGACATACTGAAAAGACTGTCGGGTGTTTGCTTTCGCTGCTTCTTGCAGCCTATTTTATAAAAAAATGTGACATGCTGTGATAATTAACATAGCACCTGCTGAATTTAATGAGCATGTGGTAGGCCATGCACTGGAATGGATCAAAGGGCACATAGCTAACCTCACTAACCTCACTACATGAATATTTTTGTTGAGACAGGAAAGAACAGTTCACAAAGGTTCTGAAACTTTCAGTCATAATTACTACATTGTTTCACCTGCCACTTCCTTTGCTTGTTTTTTATTATACATAATATAAGTCCTAGCACGTGCAAAGTGCATAACATACGTGTTTTGCCAGGTGGAAATTGACTGTGCAGTGGTTTACAGATACCTTTCCTGGGAAGGGCAGTTGGTCTTGGCTTCTGCTTTCTCCTCAACAGGCTCAGAGCATCCCCTTCCTCGCAGCAAGTGAGGAAGATGTGGCCGCATGGATAGCCTAGGTGCTGGTGGGCATCACAACCTCGCCCTTCACTGCGAACACGTAAGCCAAGCACACAGCAGCTGCAGCACACCTGCCAGTCCGCACAACAATAGCATAGCCTGTTAGGAGAGTATCACCGGGGTGTCGTTCACATCTCTAATCATCACCTCACTTTATGGCCCTCTGCTTTTTGCTGGTTAGTAAACATCAGCATGAAAGAGAAACAGATGAGCAAGCTGCTTTATCGCACTGCATAGGACTTCAGCTGCGTCATGTTTTGTAAAGAAAACCACACATTAACCTGGTTTTTGCAACCATCCTCTAAAACCCAGCAAGCAGAAGACCTGATACCGGAACATTTAACTCAGGTGGATTAGCCACAAGGTAAAACTCAACTACTTAGAAAGTAGAAAATGTTGCATTTCAAATTAAGACTTCGACATTAAAGATTTTAATTTAAAAGCTTTCGCAGCTGTTTTCTTCAAATAAGTCAAAATTCTAATGTGGTTTAAGTTCAGAATTCAACTGGCAAATGCAACTTTCACTATGTTATTGTGACAGAAAAAAAACAGAATTTTCTCCCCGTTTCTGTTAACAAAGCAAAACAAGAGTGAGCCTCTGGTCAGCAAAAGTGCTTGCTTCATGGAGAACTTGGTGGATCTGTTCACCATCTGTCATGACTCAACTGCCTTCCTCTTCCCTGTGAATCTTCTACTGTGTGTACCTGATAGGAGTCATCTAGACACAAGTCCCGCTCATCCACGTCACAGGTGTCTCCACCTCTGGCTGAGGTCACGCCTAGTTCACACTGTCTTTCCTTCACAGAGCTGAGACAGCACTGCTTCTGTGCAACACTGGAACACACACACACACACACACAGCGAGTATTTTAGCACTTTCTTGTGCTTCATATTACTCCATACGTTAAAAGTAAATTCTTCGTTATGCATATTAATGTCAACTATATAAATAATGGAGACATAAACAAGTTAGTAAAAGTGTTTCTGAGGTCACAGGTGCTGTCCTCATAGACTTCTATACATCCAGATGGCTTTTTGTAAAAAAGGAGTTGCAAAAAGCGGCTTTACTTTTCAGACATCTTTTATGACCGTCTGATGTTACACAGAAGAAAAACAGTGTGCTCCATATAACCCAAGCAGCAACTCCTTATACGTTTTTATTTCTGTTCTTTGCTGTGAAAGAAACATCATCCACGATGAATTTAGTGATGGTCAATCCTGTGGCTCTGATGTTAACAGGTTAATCCTATCCCCAGCCCTTCCTGACAGTATAAGTGAAAGACGTAGCTTCCACGTATCTGTGGTTGTTTAATGGGAAACTCGTTCCTGACAAGTTAACGGGTTCACTCACTTTTTTGGGCTCAAGAAAGTCCATTTGATTGACAAATGAACGTGTGGTTTCATAGGTAGATATGTCTCTTTCTTGTCAGATGTGTTTATAGATAGAGAATGTGGAAAAGCTCATCTCAACACTTCAAACTGATGACAGCGGTCACAGTAGCTCACTATTTTTATCATTTCGTTATTTGTCTGTGATAAATCAGTTAAATCAGCTATGATGGTATTCTGATATAGTTTATATAAGACAGCGTGCAGTGGTTACAATGTTATCAACATTCAACTGCAGTATATTCAAAACGTCTAAATTATAAAGGTAATAAAGATCATTTTTGCACTAAAATGTATTTTCTATGGGGCAGTGTAGGAAATGGCAGCAGTGAGAGTTCAATTATCCTGACTGTAACTCATACTTTGCATAATGTGCAGCACGATGAGTAAGTAGTTCATGTGTACAGTTAGTGTGCAGCAGCTACCACAAAGAACACTTGTATAACTAAAATTCATGCTCTCATGTTACTTACCTGCAAACAGAGACGTTGTCATTAGTGAGCAGAGGCATGTTCTTGCAGTGACCATTTTCAGAGGCCCATCTCTGGCCAGCAGCGCAGCAGGTCTGCAGCAGGTCTTCAGAGGACACACCTGGATCTGCAGACAGCAGACATGCAGGTATGCATATGTCAGCACACACATGACTGATGGAATAAAAACAGTTCAGCAGTGTTCAGCAGTACTCTACATGTGTGCACGCTGTATGGAGCAGACAGAAGCCCAAAGAGAACAGTGAAAACGTTAAGCTGTCTGACAGAAACATTTAGTAGACTGCAGCAGCCCTCGACGGTGCCTTAAAGATTTCTCCAGCTGACTAAAGAGGTACAAAACAGTAGTGCATTTTATTACTGGATTTTTTTCCCTTTTTGATCAGGTCTTGAATAACCTACTCAGCTATACGGCACAGTTTTTAAAAGCTGAATGAGAGTCCTTTGGTAGGGTTGTGAATATATACAGGACTCCGGGCAGTGTGCCAGAAGATGATGAGATTTTCTTTGCCAATAGTATATTTTTCCCTGACTGCTATTATAGTAAAAACTAACAAAAACACTATTTGAGAAGGTAGTACAAGAAAATCCATAAAGTATTTTAAGGAAAAGATTTGAAAGCAATTTCACTCTTTTGTGTCATTTTGATGCAAATATTTCCAAAAGGTTTCATCAGTCTGTGCCTTTCAGAAACAAACAGGTAAAAGGACTGACCACTGTGTGATAAACTGCATAGACACGTAGAGAAAGATGCTTTAAAATACATTTTTGGAACTTTTTTCAAAATACCATCAACGACAGACCTAGATTTGAAAGAAATCTCTGTACACGTGACACAAAACCATAGAGAAAATTAAACTTTGTAAACTGTGGATGTCTGGTTGATGCCTCTGATGTTTGTTGCAACACCTCGTCAGTGATCAGTGGATCTACACATGTTAAAACCTTTCCAAGATAAAAATATTTCTGAACCAAATCCAGAAAAACTCCCACCTTCTGTGAGCTCATTAAAGTGGCCTGAGGCATCTGGCTTTAGAAGCCAGCATCTGTGATGGTTTGGGGGTATTTAGAGGATATGCCATGGGTAACGTGCATATCTAAGAAGTCTCCATTAATACTAGCTAATATGTCCGAGTTTTTGAGCACCGCATGCTGTCATCCTACTTTCTCTGGGGAGGCTATGGTTGTTTTGGCAAGACAGAGTTAAACCAAGTTCTGAAGAATCGTCTTCTCTGCTTGGCTTCTCCCTCTTTTGGAGAGTCCATTTTTGGATTTGTGCCACATCTATGATTTGCCACTTTTAAACCAGAGGTTTTCTAATTAAAGTGTCTCTGACTGGAGTTAATAAAATCAAATAAACAGATAAAAGTGAGGGCCACGAGCTTGTAGTTCTCTGTGTTTGGGAGTGAGGATCAGAGATGTTCTCTCACGCAGAGCTGATTCCCATTGAGGATGGCATGATGGCTCTGTAAATTAAATCAGTTGCAATCCTTAACTGGCCATTTTAGTCATTCAGTGAGGGAATACCAAAATAAAATCCCAGTAATGGCTCCTCTTTAAAACCGTCTCAATTGCCATCCATTTAGTCAGAGGAAAAAAAATGTCATAATTTTAATGCCATCAACTGAAGGAAACGAGCATAGAATGCATTTGAAACCAGGAACCAATTAAATCCCCACAACTGAATGAATGCATTTCATATTTCTAAACTTCACAGCAACAAATTACTATCGATGCTCAAAAGAGGGAGAAAAAAAAGCTCAATTTGTTGCTTCCATTCAGCTGATTGCAAGCAAAGATTGTCCACATCAAGAGGATCCCGATTTGGCAGCCACTGATCAATGGCCATCTCTGCCACACCGCAAGCTCCCAACAGAGACTTCAATGCCCCCCTCTACCACCACCTCCCTCCGGTGAGCATGTAACAGCAAGCCTGGCTGCTCTGTGCGAAGCTTAGTTGGGGGATGTACACACCATGAGACAAACTGCTGTTGCTGCCTGGCACTGTAGAGAGCCAAGAGCTCGTCAGCCTCACCATCGCCTCCACGTCAGTCCCCAAAACCGTCTCACCCTGCTGCTTTTATCCACATATTAGCATGAATGCTCAAGCACACACACACACACACACACACACACACACACACACACACACACACACACACACACACACACACAGACATCAAACTTCACTCAGTGCCCTTTGAAGAAAAGCCACTGACAAAGAGCTTTTGTTTTTCAACTCAATAAACCTTCTTTGGCTTATTTACAGCACACAACATTTGCATACTCTTCACACTCAGGCCGCTGTGAAATGAAGCTTTGTTTTATAACTTTGAAGACAGGAATATAATTTGTCAACAACAGCAAAAATACATTTACAAAAATCAGCAGTAAAAACAAAAGAATTTTAATAACGTTCATACTTTTCTATGCACAAAAGCATGTAGGCATTAAAAATGAGTGCGTCACACACACACACACACACACACGCACACGCACACGCACACGCACACGCACACACACACACACAGCTAATTACATTTCACTGTCTGGATTTGTGCTGAAACATGAAGCTTATTTCTCGTAATTAAAACCAGCTACATCAGAGAATTGGCTCCACAGAGTCAAATATAGCAGTTTGATAAGATTTAGCCATTTCCTGCATGCATGTAATATCCACCATATTCACCTCAAACCATAATTGGTCTGAAACTGTGCTAATCCCATTCTGCACACTTGTACATTCGTATAGAAAAAAAAAGAAAAGAAATAGTTCCCGAGAACACAGAAAAATAGTCGAGCTTCACTCTGAAATTCTATTTGAATTCACTCGCCTGCATTCAGCTTCATCCCAGTCCAACATCTTTTGATAAAGAACTTTTATAGCAAAAACTTACTGTGCATAATTTATAAGTATTGACATTAGAAAACAGCATTAACTTGTAGGATGCTTAAAAGTAAAAATGGCTTCTCATTTTTTCCCCAAAACATTGTCATTGTTAAATCTGTGAGATTTTACTGTCAAATGCACAGTTTTAGAAGACATTTTAGAAGACATTTGTCTTCTAAAATCTGTTAAATCTGTTTATTGTTTTGTTTGTTTGTTTTTTTCAAAAATCTCTGTCTTCATTGGGCACCTACTTAAACTGCTGTGTAGGCTACATGACAGTATTTCCATGGCCGTGCTCTTACTCTACTACTGACAAACAAAATAGTTGATTTACTGAAATAACTAAATAATTAATTCATGGCTTAAATAAGTTATGAAGCAGAAACAGTGGCTGCTAGCATAATAAATTACACATTCACTTTACAAGTGAACGACCCCATGTTTGATTCTAGGCGGAGACACAAAGAGAATGCTGTGTAAAAATCAGCCAATTAAAACATGTGGAACCACCAGCTGTTGCGATGCTTTGTAAATAAGGAAACAACAAAAATAATCTTTTTTTTTTCATTAAGCGAAAATGTTACAAAAACATCAAAATAATGGTGCGATTTTCTTAAATGTGACAATTCTGGGTTTCTGTCAGTGTATTACAAGCCCTGTGGCTAGCCTGGCCCACATTTGCACCCACTGTATTTAAGCACATGTGGAAGGTATTCAAAGAAGGACATCAGTGACATCAACCTTTGATTAGTCAAGTCCTGTTGTGAAGTTTCAAGTTGAGCATTTTGGCTCTGACTGAGACACTCTGGGACACAAAATGCTCTTAGGCGTGTATCTTGCCAATAATTAATGAAAGAACACGCTGTTTATAGCTTTTAAGTCTGTAAATCATTGAAGTCCAAAGGTTATTTCCCCATAGATTTCCATACACTCACACTCTTACACTCAGCTTTCTTCACCACGATGGACCAGTACAGCATCTGAACCACTGCAGCCGTGGCCCCAATCCTGTCAGTGTCTCGCTCCCTTCTCCTCACTCATAAACAAGACCCCGAGACTCTTAAACTTCTTCTTCACTTCAGTTGGGTACTCCACCCTTTCCTGGCTGAGTATCATGGCCTCAGATGTGGTGGTGATATTCTCATTCCAGCCACAATCGGCAGTGAACTGGTCCAGTGAGAGCTGGAGGCCACCAACTGAATTACATCAGCGGGCCTCGGACCGGTACCGGTCCGTGAGTCATTTGATACCGGGCCACGAGAGTTGAGGCTCAGGTGTGAAATGTATGTGTAACCCACATCAGATTTGTGGGTTGTGCTGCTGCATAAGGTTGGAGGTGTAATTTTCCCTCCCCGCCGCTAGGAGGCGAGTATGCCTTGAGATGACTTTCTGTTAGTCAACATTTCCTGTTGTGGAAGCCATTACTCACGAGGCAACCGCTACTCACGAGGCAACCGCCAAATTAGCTGAAAGATCCTGGATCTGAGATCTGTGAAATACGGCCGTGGGAAGCTGCGTCAGCTGGACGAGCTATCTCACCACGAGCTCCGATTGGTTTTTGACCAGGACTGGATCATTTGAGATCTGAACCCTGTGGGTTCAGTGGCGAGCCAATCCCGAGAGAGTGACTGTCGACGGACCCGAGTGCGGTGTGGCCAGCCGTGGGATCCATCTTCAGCGAACCTCAGGACTATTACTACCTTCCTTGATACAGATAAGACTAACACTTTAAAAATCTACCCGGGTAGTGTTCGAACCAATGGACAGAAACACACACACACAAGGAACTCTAATTTCTCTTTCTAAAGAGAAGTGGACTGAGCAACGGGAGCGGAAGCTCTTTAATTGAAACTCTTTGGAGAATTTCCTTAAAGAGGATGTTGTTTTGATTTTATTTTTGGGCCCTTTAATGTGCGTTTGTGCACTGTAGGAAGCCGGCTTTAGACAGGCAGGGTTTGTAAACTTTACAACTTTCAATACAGTTTCTACTCAAATCACATCTATTCTATCATTGTGTGGTTCCTTCTCTGCTGATCCTTTCAAGGCTCCATAGTCTTACCTAGAACTTTCTGATACTGGTCCAAAGTCGTCGAGACAATAATTTAATGCATATCTCATGTTGTTTAATTGTAATACCTGTTACAAAAGTGGCGAGCCAGCCAGGAGCCTAGTTAAGTGTCAGCAGTGAAACATATCTCAAGTTTGGGGAATTGTATAAAAAAAAAAGTTGTTTAAAATAGGGCTGCACGATAAATCGAAAATTTATTGTCATCGCGATATCAGCCTGCGCGATGGGCCCATCGCAAAAGACGGCGTAAACTGCGATAATTGGGTACCTTAAAATGTTTACACACGTGCTGTAAAGAATTTACCAATCAAAGAAATCCATTTACACATTTGACCAGTCGAATAGAGCCCTTCACGGCATTAACCAATCAAATGGATTAGAGGCCCGCCTCCTACGCAGGTCGGGCGCGAACAACGCTGCAGCAACGAGTCAGAGTTGTAATGGCTGAGAGCGAGACGCGTGACGAGAATGCTACTGAACTCGTGGCTAAAAAAAAAAAATAGTACCTCACTTATTTGGAGGTACTTTGGATTTGATAAAGACGACGTTCTCCAAACACAGGTACTCTGCAAAACTTGCCGAACACTCGTGGCAACCACCAGAGGAAACACGACTAATCTCCACCATCATCTTCAATACAACCACAGAGAACTGTTTGAAGAGTTCCAGAAAGATAGGGCTAGCCAAACAAAGGTTGCTAATGTTAAGACAAAGAGCGCAGCAGTCCAACAGCCGTCTCTGTATCAGAGTTTTTCAAGTGGAATTCCTTATGAGAAAACGTCGAAGCGGTACAAAGAAATAACAGAGGCCATTACACATTTTTTGGCTAAAGACATGATGCCTATAAATACAGTTAGCAGAGAGGGCTTCACCAGTCTGATACATAAAGTGGACCAGAGATACCGCATCCCCTCACGAAACTACTTTTCACATGTCGCCATTCCACAAATGTATGAAACATGCCGCAAGACCGTCATGTTTGAACTGAGCCAAGCTGAAAACTACGCAAGCACTACAGACCTATGGTCAAGTCGTACAACGGAACCATATATGAGTTTCACAGTGCACTTCCTCACCGAAGACTTTGAACTGAAAACACGGTGTCTAGAGACTGTGTATTTTCCAGACTCCCACACTAGTGAAAATATAGCCCATGTATTACGTGAGGTGTTAGCCAGCTGGGATCTTAAAGAAGATCGACAAGTGTGCATCACCACAGACAACGGTGCCAATGTTGTGAGAGCCACGGAGCTAAACAACTGGGTCAGACTTCAGTGTTTTGGACACAGGCTGCACCTTGCAATCGGTAAGTTTTATTCAAGGCAGATCTTTTTAGCAATGAAAATGTGCTATACATTATTATCAAATTGATATTGATAAGGATAATGTTACCTTTTTAGACAACTTTAGTTATAAATTTCAATTAGTTTTTTTTTTTTAAAAAAAGGTTTTAAACATGACAGTTTTTTTGTTTCCTCTTATTTCTCCAGAAAATTCTATCAAAGATGATGCCCGCATTGCCCGAGCCATTGGACTTTGCAAAAAGTTAGTTGGACATTTTTGCCACAGCTGGAAAGCAAAGATGGCTCTGAAAAAAGCACAGCAGAAGCTCAACCTCCCAGAGCACACACTGATCACAGAATGCCCAACCAGGTGGGGTTCCAGGCAGAAGATGATTGAGAGAGTCCTGGAGCAGCAGCGGGCCATTTCTGATGTCATCTCAGCAGACAAGAAATCAAGACACTTGATTCCTACTTGGCAGGATCTTGAGGTACTGGAGTCTGTCAACCAGGCATTACACCCCCTGCAAGACTTTACAGATGCCCTGTCTGGTGAGAGCTACGTTAGTGTTTCATATGTAAAACCAGTCCTTCATCTGATGAAGACGTCGGTGCTTGCAGAGAAGGAAGAAGACAGTGATTTGACAAAATCAATTAAGAAGAAAATCCTCGAGTACCTGATTACTAAATATGAAAATCCAGCTACCCAGGAACTTATGGACATGGCGTGCTTCATGGATCCCAGATTTAAAGTCAGCTACACCAGCACTGATCGAGTCTCAGACATCAAGACCAGAGTGATGTCAGAAATGGAAGCAGTGGCACAGAAGGTATTCATGCATGCTTATATATAAAACCTTTCAATTCATATTTAGTCCAAAATGTTTACTTTTCTTATAATCTGCTTTCTGTTCCAGGAGAGAAGC
This sequence comes from Rhamphochromis longiceps, assembly GCF_057381845.1. Lineage (NCBI taxonomy): Eukaryota > Metazoa > Chordata > Actinopteri > Cichliformes > Cichlidae > Rhamphochromis > Rhamphochromis longiceps. The sequence continues at coordinate 6,019,326 of NC_140561.1, forward strand.
TCCGCTGAACCAGAGGCCCAGACAGATGATCCACCCAGTCGTCCCCTGAAGAAGGCAAAAAAGTCCCTGGGCAGTTTCTTCAAGGCAGCTCCAATCCCTACCTCCTCTTTTATGCATCTCTCACAAGCTGTTGAAGCTGAGCTTAACAGCTACTTGCTATCCACGGCCATAGACAGTGAGGAAGACCCCTTGGCATGGTGGAAACTCCACAAAATGACATTCCCACAGCTAAGCAAGCTTGCAAGGAAGTATCTCTGCATACCTGCAAGTAGCTCACCTTCAGAGAGACTTTTTAGTACATCAGGAAACATAGTAACATGTCAGCGCACATGTTTAAAACCTTGGAGAGTAAACATGTTGGTTTTCCTTAACAAGAACTTGCCATAAAAAACATTCACTCAGGAAGGATGAATGCAAGATAGAGAAACCTTTTTTTTTTTTCAAAAAATTACAAAAATACACTACCTACATTGTTCTTAATTGTTGATAATATTAGTCTTGGCCAGTACGACCACAAAGGTAGACAATTGTTGTTTGGTGTGTTCCCACAGCAGACAAGTTCTTACCTATAGTTTAATCTAGTAAAGTTTCCACTCCAGTTTTGACTTGCATCATAACTACTTGGTGAGTGGTAAAATGATGAACAACTGCATAGAGATAATTTGCAGTATAATTTAAGTTATGTTTATTTAAAACTAATTATAGAGACCGGGAAGGATGTCTTTCAGAATTCAAGCCTCAGAAATTTTTTTATGGGGGCAATGTTTCAATGTTTGACTGCACTTTGTTGTTACACTGCTAATACAGCAGCTTTCATTAAATAAAACTGTGCAGTAAAACGGAAATTATGTATTTGTTTTTTGTTTTTTTTTTGCTATTTATTTTATCGCAAGTCATATCGTTATCGCAGTATTGATCACAGTTATCGCACATCGCAGGTTTTCCTAATATCGTGCAGCCCTAGTTTAAAAGTTGTTTGTCATTGCCAAAGATGGAGTTCATAGCTAACTCAGGTATCAAAGTCCCTAATGCAGTGATTGTAAGTGGGTTGCTTGAATCGCCAGAAGATGAGGAGATTATAGACTTTCTGAAGAAATTTGGTTCTTTTAGGCTTGTTTCAGTAACTGATGCTGAATCAGAGTTTTATAAAAACCTGATTATTGAATATCAAGATGGTACCGCCATTGAAGCCTTATCTTCTCTTTTGCCTTACACACATGAACTCAAAGAGAACCCAAGTGTCAGGTATCTCGTTCAAGCTTTGGCTAGCATTTACACTACGAAGGTTGGCTGCAATGTTACCAAAACCTACCTCAATGAGATAAAGAAATTGGCAAAATTAAGTGGGAAAGACTACGAAGAAGTGCTGAGAGACATGATATCAGAGATCAGTGAGGCAATTGGAACTGACAGCATTGATGAGGCATCTGTAGCCAAACCGTTCGACACATCTCTTGAAACAGTTGAAACCTCAGAGCACCGGATGTTCAGAAGTCCCTCCTTAACAGATTCCGGTCAAGATTGCCCCAAACCAAAGCCACCCACCATCCTGAGGCAAAATCTACCCATCAGGGAGAGTGACCTCCATCCACCTGAAGTTCAAAAGGTCATCGTTGAACACATTGTAAGGAAAAGTGACTGTAACACATATCCACATTTTCCCATCAAGCTTCACCCATTTTCAGGAAAAACCCCAAGACCCAGTAATGAGACCGACTACGACACATGGCGATCACATGCTGAGCTTCTCAGGAAAGATCCCACTCTGTCCAATCTTCAGAAGTCTCGGAAAATGGTTGAAAGCTTGCTCTCCCCTGCAGCAGATATTGTTAAAAGGCTAAGTCCTGAAGCTACCCCTGAAACTTACCTTCAACTGCTGGATGCAGCCTTTGGGACTGTTGAAGATGGCGAAGAACTTTTCGCCCAGTTTATGAACACTCTTCAGGATCCTGGTGAAAAGGCTTCGTCTTACCTCTGCCGCCTCCAGGCTGTTCTAAACCTTGCTGTTAAGAGGGGAGGAATTGCTGCTGAAGAAGCAGACAAATATATTCTCAAACAATTCTGCCGCGGTTGTTGGGACAACATCTTGCTCTCTGACCTCAACCTAGAAGAAAAGAAAAGTCACCCTCCAGCGTTTGCAGAGCTCCTGTTACAGATCCGTACTGAAGAGGATAGACATGCAGCCAAAGTCACACGCATGAAGAAGCACCTCGGCTCAAATCGACAGCGGGCCATTACTAGCTCGCAAAGCACATGTGCCTGCAGCCAGCAAGTAGTGATCCCACCCGAGTCCAACACGTTGGCGGAACTCAAACAGCAGGTCGCATCTCTTCAGAGCCAGCTTACCGCATTGATGTCAAAGAAACCCCAAAAGACCTCGAAACCCAAGGGGAGCGCTGAGCACACATCCAGCCAACCACTACCACCTAAACTTAACCCTAGAGCACCAAGCTGGAAGCCCTCCAACCCAAAACAGAATGCAAGGCCAAAGGCTTGGTATTGTTTCAAGTGTGGTCAGGATGGCCACATTTCCTCAACTTGCACTAACGAACCAAACCCCACTCTCGTTGATGAAAAAAGAAGTCAGCTAAGAGAAAAGCAGCGTCTTTGGGATGCAACCGACCATCTAACTCCCAATGAAAATTTTTAGATGTAGCCTCAGTTGTAGGGCAAACTGAGGCTGTAGCAGCTCACCAGCGCCCTGTTAATAAAGACGCTACACCTAAATTAAGTGCTGCTTTGAACCAGTGTAATGTAAGGAAACACCTTTCGAAGGTTTCCCCAAAACTGATAGGTACAAAGAGTACATGCCAAGTGATGATCCAAGATAAACAGTTTAACTGTCTGATGGACACAGGTTCACAAGTGACTACGGTTACCAAGTCCTTCTTTGATCAACATCTGTTCAAAACACAGATAGAGCCACTGTATGATCTATTGGAAGTTGAAGGTGCCAATGGGTTACCCGTGCCTTATTTGGGCTACATTAAAATCACCATCACCTTCCCAGAACAATTCCTGGGGAAGGAGTGTGATGTCCCAACCTTGGCCTTAGTGGTCCCAGACAGTGGAACATCTGGCTTTCATGTACTGATTGGTACTAACACCCTTGATGTGGCATATAACATGCACAAAGAGAAAGGTCCAGTGATCCACCACACTTCAGCAGATGGCTACAAGACTGTGCTGAAAGTATTACAACTGCGACATGAACAATGTCATGACAGTAACATTGGAGTGGTGAGGATGCATGGGAAAGACAAGAAGGTTGTTCCGGCTGGAGAAACTGTTGTTTTGGAGGGAACTGTAGCAGTCAAGGGACTCCAATCGGAGAAGTGTGCCATTGTGGAGTACCCTACATCATCTCTGCCTGGAGGACTTCTAGTAAAGACCTGCCTCCTTAACATACCGACCAGATCCCCATGCAGGCTACCAGTTGTGATTTCTAATGCGTCTGAGCACGACATCACTATTCCGGCCAAGAGCGTGATTGCTGAGCTCAATGCAATCCAGGCTATTCTACCGCACAAACAGAGTGCGACGGAGGGTCAGGAGCCAACCAAGCTACCTGGATCCAAGTCCCCTGATCAACCTAAGCTGGTCTTTGACTTTGGGGAATCTCACATTTCTCCAGAGTGGAGAGACAGAATTGTGGAAAAGCTAAATGGCATGCCTGAAGTCTTTGCCATGAATGATATTGACTTTGGGAGGACAGATAAAGTAAAGCATCACATCAAGCTGTCTGACCAAACACCATTCAAGCACAGGGCCCGGCCAATCCACCCAAACGATGTGGAAGCCGTCAGAAAACATCTTCAAGAACTTCTTGATGCTGGAGTGATTCGTGAGAGCGAGTCTCCATTTTCATCTCCTATTGTTGTGGTCAGGAAGAAAAATGGTCAAGTTCGCCTCTGTATTGATTACAGGAAGTTGAACCTGCAGACAGTGAAGGATGCGTACGCACTCCCAAGGATGGACGACACTTTCACAGCACTCTCTGGTTCCAGATGGTTCAGTGTTCTCGACCTCAAGTCTGGTTATTACCAGATTGAGGTTGATGAAGCTGATAAGCCCAAGACTGCCTTTGTCTGCCCGCTTGGTTTTTGGGAGTTTAATCGCATGCCTCAAGGAGTGACGAACGCCCCAAGTACCTTCCAGAGGCTGATGGAAAAGTGCATGGGCGACATGAACCTGAAGGAGGTTGTAGTTTTTCTGGATGACCTGATAGTCTTTTCAAAGACTTTAGAAGAACACGAAGCCAGACTCATCAAGGTTCTCAACCGGTTGAAGGAGTACGGGCTGAAGCTGTCTCCAGAAAAATGCAAGTTCTTCCAGTCTTCGGTTCGTTATCTGGGACATGTGGTGTCGGAGCGGGGAGTGGAAACAGACCCAGAGAAGATAGCAGCATTAAGGACCTGGCCAGTTCCTCACCGCCTAAAAGAGCTGAGAGCCTTCTTGGGATTCTGCGGGTACTATAGGAAGTTCATCAAAGGCTATTCAAGCATAGTAAAGCCTCTGAATGACCTGACATCGGGGTACCCACCTGTTCAGAAGCATCCCAAGTCAAAAGACAAGAGTGGGCAGTACTACCACCCAAAAGAACCATTTCTGGACCGTTGGACACCCGCTTGCCAGCAGGCCTTCGAAATGATTATAGACAAACTGACAACATCCCCAGTTCTAGCCTTTGCAGATCCCACGTTGCCCTACATCCTACACACGGATGCAAGCTCCACCGGCCTCGGAGCGGCCTTGTATCAGGAGCAGGAGGGGCAGCTGCGTGTTGTTGCCTACGCTAGCAGAGGGTTATCACGTAGTGAATCCCGCTACCCGGCTCACAAGCTTGAGTTCCTGGCATTGAAGTGGTCTGTGACAGAGAAGTTCAGTGACTATCTGTATGGCAATCAGTTTACGGTGGTCACTGACAGCAATCCTCTCACTTATATACTTACTTCTGCCAAGCTCGATGCAACCAGCTATAGGTGGCTGGCTGCACTCTCCACCTTCTCTTTTAAGCTCCAGTACCGCCCTGGGAAACAAAATGGAGATGCTGACGCATTGTCGAGACGCCCTCACGGCAATCTGCGTGATGACCTACCATCTCAGAAAGAGTGGGACAGGATACGTCGTTTCACTCAACATCACCTATCTGACCCAGGAGACATTGAAGTGGTTAATCCAGAGGTCGTTCAAGCCATTTGTGAGAGACAACTTATCTATTGCACCGACAATGCAATGGACTGCGATGGTAGTATCTCCCTGGTTGAAAGCCTGGCCATTTCTGCAGATGCGGTGCCTGACAGTTTTGGTCATGAGGACGGGCTTGGAGGACTACCCATCATCCCAAACCTTTCAGAAGAGGACCTCAGAGACAAGCAACGAGCTGATCAGTGCATTAAGCATGTCATTTCCCAGATTGAGCACGGAGTGAAACCACCATCTAGTCTAAGAACCGAGCTTCCAGATCTGCCTCTCTTGTTGAGAGAATTGAACAAGTTTGAGCTCCGAAATGGCATCCTCTATAGAACACGCCTAGAAGAGGGACACCCCCAACATCAGTTAGTCTTGCCTGAGGAACTTCGGGACGTGGTATTGACCAGTCTGCACGACGACATGGGTCACACGGGAAAGGAACGCACAGTGGATCTAGTCAGAGCTAGATTCTACTGGCCAAGAATGGCTTTGGACATTGAGAAGAAAATAAGGACGTGTACCAGGTGTGTGTGCAGGAAAGCTCTACCCGAGAGAGCTGCACCTCTGGTGAATATAACAACGACGCGACCACTCGAATTAGTATGTATGGACTTTTTGTCTGTTGAACCAGACAGAAGCAACACAAAGGACATCCTCGTGATCACTGATCACTTCACCAAGTATGCTGTAGCTGGACCGACACAAAATCAAAAGGCTCGAACAGTTGCAAAGTGGTTGTGGGACAATTTCATCATCCATTATGGATTCCCAGAGAAGCTGCACAGTGACCAAGGTCCTGCTTTTGAGTCGCGGTTGATCAAGGAACTCTGTCAGATTGCGGGCATCCGCAAAACGCGAACAACACCATACCACCCGAGGGGCAACCCAGTGGAACGCTTCAACCGCACTCTATTAGACATGCTTGGCACTCTGGGAAGTCAAGAAAAATCTCACTGGAAGGACTTTGTAAAGCCGTTGGTCCACGCGTACAACTGTACCAGAAGTGAGGTGACTGGGTTCACACCATATGAACTAATGTTTGGACGCCAGCCAAGGTTGCCTGTCGACCTCGCATTTGGGTTACCAGTGAAAGAACAGCGACACAAGTCACATTCCCAATACGTACAAGACCTTAAATCTCGCCTTGAGCAGAGCTACAAAGTTGCCACAAGAACTGCTGCCAAGGTAGCTGAGAGGAATAAGATTCGGTTTGATAAGCGAGTGAGTCCTTCTGCTTTAGGCGTTGGCGACAGAGCACTCGTCAGAAACGTGCGTATCCGAGGAAAGCACAAGCTCGCTGATAAGTGGGAGTCCACAGTCCATGTGGTAGTAAAGAAAGCTGGAGACCTCCCAGTCTATACAGTTAGACCAGAGAACGGCGAGGGTCCCAAGCGCACGCTGCATCGTGACCTCTTACTCCCATGCGGATTTCTTGCCGCACCAACGGAGGAGCGTGCTCAGCCCAAACGAGCTAGAAAGCCTAGGACACGTCAGAATACTCCCAACAGGACAACGGAGCTTGACCAGTCTTCAGACGAGGAGGACATTGTTCCCATTGCCTGGTTTGAAACACAGCCAGTCTCTGAGACGACTGGGGGTGCTGCAAGGCAAAATGCCCCAAGAGACCTAGGTTCCAGTCACGCCAAGAATAACCTGACATCAATCTCCGCTGAGTCAACGGATGTTCCGGAAGGTGCCAATGTTATGCCTGATGCCACATCAATTTACCATGAAACAGATCAATGTGGCGATGAGCAGACTCCAGATGATGGTCAGACCTCACCTCCTGCTGCGGACGTACCAGCACCTGAACTCCATGAATCTGTGGGAGAAGCAAAGATGGATGATAGTGCATCCACTGAATCTGAGGGACAAAGGATGCCGCTGGATAGCAGTTCAGGAGAAGATGAGTTGTTTAACGAGGCCAAGAATTTAAGTGAGGACCAACCTAAAGAGATCCCAGTCCTCCCGGACAGGTTGGAGGATGTGATGAATGATCCTGGAACTGAAGGACAAGAGGAGAGTGATGAAGTAGAGGAACGGGTTAACGCTGATATCCATGTCAGGAGGTCTGAGCGGGATCGTCAACCACCAATGAGGCTCGACTACACTGAATTGGGGAAACCAATTGTCACCGTGGTGAAGTCTTTCTTCCAAGGGTTGACCGATGTGTGGAATGACATGGTAAATGAAGGTGAAGCACCTGCTTCTTCCCTTGCCTTTCCCCCCAAGAAACATTTGTGTGAACCTTGTCATGCACAGGGACGTGCAAGAGTTCAGGAGGGGAGAGTGTAACCCACATCAGATTTGTGGGTTGTGCTGCTGCATAAGGTTGGAGGTGTAATTTTCCCTCCCCGCCGCTAGGAGGCGAGTATGCCTTGAGATGACTTTCTGTTAGTCAACATTTCCTGTTGTGGAAGCCATTACTCACGAGGCAACCGCTACTCACGAGGCAACCGCCAAATTAGCTGAAAGATCCTGGATCTGAGATCTGTGAAATACGGCCGTGGGAAGCTGCGTCAGCTGGACGAGCTATCTCACCACGAGCTCCGATTGGTTTTTGACCAGGACTGGATCATTTGAGATCTGAACCCTGTGGGTTCAGTGGCGAGCCAATCCCGAGAGAGTGACTGTCGACGGACCCGAGTGCGGTGTGGCCAGCCGTGGGATCCATCTTCAGCGAACCTCAGGACTATTACTACCTTCCTTGATACAGATAAGACTAACACTTTAAAAATCTACCCGGGTAGTGTTCGAACCAATGGACAGAAACACACACACACAAGGAACTCTAATTTCTCTTTCTAAAGAGAAGTGGACTGAGCAACGGGAGCGGAAGCTCTTTAATTGAAACTCTTTGGAGAATTTCCTTAAAGAGGATGTTGTTTTGATTTTATTTTTGGGCCCTTTAATGTGCGTTTGTGCACTGTAGGAAGCCGGCTTTAGACAGGCAGGGTTTGTAAACTTTACAACTTTCAATACAGTTTCTACTCAAATCACATCTATTCTATCATTGTGTGGTTCCTTCTCTGCTGATCCTTTCAAGGCTCCATAGTCTTACCTAGAACTTTCTGATACTGGTCCAAAGTCGTCGAGACAATAATTTAATGCATATCTCATGTTGTTTAATTGTAATACCTGTTACATATGGTTTTCAGGGTTTTTATCGGTTTTCAGCGTTATTTTGTTATCGTTTTTATCGTTAACTCGGTTTTCCTGGGTCTTTTCACGTGTGTTATGAATAAATCTTCTTTTTTTCGGTACCGGTACTAGTTTTATTTTGTTGTATTTATCCGCGACACCTTAAAGGCCGGTCCGTGGCGCAAAAAATGTTGGGGACCGCTGAATTACATCATCCGCAAAATGTAGAGATGAAATCCTGAGGCCACAAAGGTGGAGGCCTTCCCACTGCATGGCTATGCCTAGAAATTCTGTCCACACTGTTAAAAGGATTGGCGACAGTAATTCAGAACAACACTTCACAGCAGTTGTACAGGGACTAAAGGGCTCATAACAGTGGGCCAGATTATATCTTTCAGCAGGCCTGGGAATCTCTATGTGTTTCCTTGGATAAGCTGAAGGAGGTTGGATGTGAGGAAGAAGATGGATGATGGACTGATGGATAGATGTTCCCTGCCTCATTTAAGAATTTTAAGAATATTTTTTCATGTAATATTTCTGGATTATGTATGATATACAGCGTATAGACATGCAAAAAACATTATCCAAACCTGAGTTTGTATACAGACATTCATTGGGGCAAGTGGAAAGCAGCATAATGTCTCACTGTTATCAAAAATATGTTCCAAGAGTTCCTGCCAAAAGCCAAATATGATTTTCAGATGCAGGGTCAGATGGAACTTAACAGTTAAGAGTAGCCTTCTAATTAGAAGGTAAGCACATATATTTATAGCTTGAAACCACACTTCTGTCAGTACCTTTTGTTGAAATAGTCAGAGCAGCTGCTGAGATGGCAGTGCTGCCTTGCCTATCAAACCAGCTGGTCATGTAGCAGATGGACTGAAAATAAGAGACATCCGTCCACCTAAGGACATCCCATGGGGTTTGTCTGGACAGATTAGCCCAGGCTCACACAGCTCACCCATCATTACTTTGTCTGGCCAAACACAGACCTTACCACCCACCCACTGAGACACAAGTGAACCCATCTGCACCACCTGAAAACAAATGACAACAACCAGTGATCGCGTGATGTCATGAGTGTCTGCTGCTTATAATGTGTCAGGAGTTTGGATGGTCTAGGACAGGGGTCGGCAACCTGCGGGTGGTTTGGGAAAATAAATTGGAAGTATTTAGCTGAAGTGTATTTTATTTGTGTTTAGTTCTTTTTTTAACTTGTAGTTCTAAATTGGAAGATTATTGTGATATTGAAATATAAAACTAAGATTATATTTTATTATTTTTCATCGCTCAAAATAAGCGTCACACTCCCGGAAGCCGGTGTACCCGCCGAAACGCCGTGCATTTATCGAGACTTTCAACCCCAGGTAGGGCAGTTATGGATCTTCGGATCCACATTATGTCAGCAGCTCCACCGTGAATGATGTTAAAAACAAACACCGGTCACGCCTCACAGATGACAGCTTACAGTCCTGCGTAAAGTCACTTCGTACAGCCCCGATTTGCAGACGCTGTGCGCAGAGGTTCAGGAGCAGAAGTCCCATTGTAAACATACCACGACAGACCCGACGATGTTTCCATGAACATGCTTTTGAACATCTCTTTATTGACCACTTTTCACACAGGGTTGCTGTACGCATACAGCCGGCTGTAGCTTTTCAGCTCACAGCCCGAGTCCGACACATATCAACACAACAGCAGAGACTTTAAGGCAGCGAGGCGTGATTGCCCGCTCAGGTGCGTCCGACTCCCCTGCAGCGGCACTGCAGACCACGTCCAGCCACACACATTAACCAGGTAAAATACATATTTAGGCAGAATTTTGCAAATATCTATTTTTTTTTTTAGCAGCATAGTGCTTTTTTCCTGCAAGTGATGAGCCCAGAGCCTTGACACCAAACACTATTTGTATTTTGCCACTAAAAGAAATCACATCAACATAAGTAGTCTAACTTATTTTCAGTATATATTTTTTTAATTCTAAAAATATTGTACATACTGTAAGTGCATGCACTGGATATGGCTTAAAGGTGCATTAATTTATATTATGTGAAAGGGTAGTAGCAAACCAAATAACATTCAAATCAGCAGAACTCACTTTCTCATCGCGTCTTTAATCATTGTTGATTGTCGTAAAGAAGAACTTCACACAAATCCAGCTCAAATGCTCGGGTTTCTTAATAGTTGCAACTGAACGATTTAGAAAAAACTTGTTACCTGTACATAAAACATAAACATAACCTCATCTTCTAAAAGTATCACTAGTTGAATTTAGGAATTTATGGCTGTGTTTCTGTCCAATTATAAGTCCTAATATTTACTCAGTTTGAAGCTCCATGTTGGTCTCCACCAACCTCAGAGAACTATGTATGGTGTTTCAGCTGCTAAATGCTCCTGTTTGTTTATCAACCAAACACCACTGTTTGCACCCTTTGATACTCAGCAGCTGGTGTTGAATCAGGCTACTGAACATTTTTCAGCTACCTGTTTGATAAACTAAAATGGGAAAGTTGTGCGATTGTAAAACAAAAACAAAGTAGTGAAAGGTGCTAAATCCTGTCATTAAGTAAACTAGTTACTGGTTACTGGCGATCTTTGCCTTCATTTCAGAAAGAGGCAGATGAATCTATTGATGCCGTAACCCCGTTCCATGCACCGCCCGCTAACACTACGCTCTGCATAAAGGCAACATGCTAGTTGCTTTGATGAAACTCTAATATTTCACATAATATTACCACATATTGTGCATTTATACCAATATATGGAACCATTATGTTTATTATTGACAATCTTAGTTTTTCAAGGTTAAACATTGAAATTTCTCTCTTTTGTTACACTTGCACTTCTCTCCCGTAAGATCAGTCTACTTTCTTTCTGATGCGCAGATCTAGAGTCCAGAGTTAAAGGTGAATGTGGGGCAATATAAAGAATGTGAATAATAGAATAAATATTTAATAAAAGCTGCCATGCTTACCAAGTGCACAGTACATTTCTCTTAATAACGCTATAATAAATATTTGATTTACTGCCTAGAATGTTTAAGTAGCTTAAATGAACAGTGGCCTTCACTGACCAGGCACCACTGAAGTGCTTAATCCAATACAATATAGTGATTTCAGAATCACATTAAGCCCTGAATGTTTAGCAAAGCCTAGAATCTTCTTAATTGTTCATCATGTATGACATTTATGTTTTCCACTAAAAGTACCTTTATAGCCAGAACATGCAAGAGGAAACTAGCCCCTGCCTGCAGACTTCTCTTAAGCCCTACCACAGACGATATTGGGAACATCAGCAGCGTTTTACTGGGAGTAGTTTGTCAAGTCTGGGCAACTTTTTAAATACATTTTTTATGGGAAAAGTTGGGCTATATTCTACTAAAACAACCCCCCTCTCATCCTAGTATGCCTATGCCAGACAGACGTTTAGTTCAGTAAGTCAGACTAGCATGCATTGATGGATAACTGATAATAACACCAGTTTTGGAACCAACTCTGTGATAAAATACTTCAGTAAAACCCGAGAAAAAGGAAAAAGCTCCACGTGTTCAAAAAATGTCAGCATTTCATTCTCTACATTTTAATTTTCAGCTTCCTGTGGGAGGAAGACACCGCAGCCAAAGATCACACCTGTCAACCATTTCAAACCATTTTTTTGGCAGACAAGCCACTTTTCAATTTCAGCTCAAGAAACAGGTGTGGATTTACATGACTCATTCCGTTTGTGCGTCTTGTGGAAATTGCCAGTAAAGTTGGCGCATTATAGATGAATTGCTGCATCTCTTCAAGGTTATGCGATCAAAGGCCATGACCAACAGTCTAAGACAACCTAAGACATTATTGTGGTCAATGTATGGGTTGTTGAATTTCCCAACAAACATCATGTGAGGTTTTAACATGACCACAGTGATACCAATATCATCCTCATTTCTTCTTGGCCTTTCTTCCCACTCAGCTTTACAGGGTCTCATCTGCAAAGCAGAAACTGCTGAGTTCAAAGGCCTATCCTTACACTGAGTCAGAGCTGCGGTTTGACAAAAATTGAAAACAAAAGCCCCATACAGTACTGTGCTGCTCTGCCTTCCTCGGAGGCAAAGCTAGAAATTCTCTGGGTTTATCCCCAGCTGCTTCATGAGAATTAACTTCTGCTGTTTTCCTCTGAGTATGAGACAGCAGGCATCTTTAAATCCAAATTCAATGTTCCAAATTTGACCTAAAAGTGTAATTCACTGCCATCTTTGCAGGTCTACATCAAACAGACACAGATGTAATAAACTGCTGCAATACAACACCAGTGTGGTGCATAAGCTCTAAAGCTATCCACAGCAAATGTCCGTAATGAGTAATTTCCTTTATAATCTGGTACATTCACATTCTGTCAGTGTGCATTATTCTCAATGGTGTTTGCATCACGAAGGCTCATTTTGTTGGGAATCCCACAGCAGCAACAGTCTGGATGAGCTATGGCCTTGAAAACAAGAGTTTGAGAGAGATGCACAGATTGGCCACAAAATGCAAACTTCTCTATCAGATTGTCTCTCACATCTGTCAGTCACAGCAATCCCAAAGTGGAAGGTTTTGATAGTGGCTGAAAATGTAAATATTAACATGGTATGTTAAGTTTGTTGTGTGAGATCATTCTCACTATGTGCTGCTTACCGGGCATTAAACTGTACAACCAGGTGGAAAACACAATGAAACATTTAGCAGCTAAAATTCGATTCAGTTCAGTTTTATTTATATAGCACCACTTCAGAAAATCAGTCACCTCAAGGTGTTTTACATGTAATGTCACCATATCAGTAACACTACTCCTATGAGCAAGCACTTGGCAAAAATGGGAAGGAAAAAGTCCATTTTAACAGGAAGAAAACTCCCTCGCGTAACTAAGGAAGGGTTCAGGGTCACCTGACCCAATCCCAATTATAAGCTTTGACAAAAGGGAATCTTAAAAGTAGAGATTAATTATGGCGTTCCACAGGGTTCTGTGCCTGAACCAATTCTACTTACATTATACATGTTTCCATTAGTCAGTATCATTTGAAGGCATGGTATACATTTTCATTGCTGTGCAGATGATATCCAGGTTAATTAAATGAAGCCAGATGAAACGGACCAATTTATTGTGTCATCTTGAAATCTTGAAGTCCCCCAGGCTTACTGCTCATTAAATCTGAAGATTTAACATTCAGCCTTTTATATTTAAAATGATACAGAGTGCTATAACAGAGTTTATCCATATGTGCTTATAGTAAATCATCTTTATTCTTAATCAAAGATATAAATCTAATTAATATGTTGAATAAGAAATGCAGTTTGAGTAATAAAAATTATTCTAATCTCTAGATTTTGTGTGTGTAGACATGATCCAGCTTCGACCTGGGCAGATTAGTGTCTGTGTGTAGCTGCAGGAATCTGTCACCAACCCAGAGAATCATGAGCGAGTCCCCATCGGCTCCGTCTAAGCACTGGGTAAAACTCATAGGAGTTGATTCAGACTTCCTGTATTAGGGTGCTGGTTTCACAGATCAATATTCTTAAAGACTTAAAAGCCTGAATGACCTCTAATTTCCTGCTTCTAAATTCAAATAAAACTGAAGTGATTGTATTCTGCCCTAATCTCAGAAACATGGGTTCCAATGAGACACTTACTCTGGATGGCCTTACCTTGGCCTCCAGTTCTGTGGAACCACAACACCCTCTCTACTTAAAACTCTCCTAAGAATCAGACTTAAAACTTTACATTTTGAAAAAATTCCTAATCAGGGATTTATCGCATGACCCTGAACCCTCAGTTATGCTGGAATAGACCTAGGCCAGGGGTGGGCAACTCCAGGCCTCGAGGGCCGGTGTCCCTGCAGGTTTTAGATGTGTCCTTAAGCCAACACAGCTGATTTAAATGACTAAATTAGCTCCTCAACATGCCCTGCAGTTCTCCAGAGGCCTGGTAACGAACTAATCATGTGATTCAGGTGTGTTGACCCAAGGTGTGATCTAAAACCTGCAGGACACCGGCCCTCGAGGCCTGGAATTGCCCACCCCTGACCTAGGCTGATGGGAACTTCTCATAATATTGTTCTTTCTTCATCCTCCATGTGTTTATACCCCACACCGAATTTAATCAGTTATTATTCATCTCTGGCTCCCTTCCACAGCGTATCTTTGTCCTGTCTCCCTTCCTTCAGCAGATGGCTGCCCCTCCCTGAGCCTGGTTCTGCTTAAAATCTCTTCATGTTAAAAGGGAGTTTTTCCTTACCAAAGTTGCCAAGGGCTTGTTCAGAGGGGGTTGTCTGATTGTCTGGGTTTTTGATGTATTATTGAAGGGTCTACAACTTACAATATAAAGCACCTTGAGGTGACTATTGTGGTGGTTTGGAGCTTGATAAATAAATTGAACTGAAATTACTTGCCACTTAAAAAATGCTTGTCCCCTTATGCTCGCTCCTCTTCTATAGCACTAGCTACAGTCCTGTAAAATTATCCAAAGTATTGCAGTAGTCACTGGCAAATGCTAGAGATCCAGCCAGGCTCACAGCCTCCCCACATGAGCAAAGGAATCACAATGAACAAAAGAACCACAAGCAACATAATTAAAGCGCTCATAATGTATTTACAACAACAGTGGTCAATTTTTCCCCATAGTCAAATGCTCAGTCTTTATATCAGGATGTTTACAACAGTTCTCAGAGTAGAAGGAAGAAAAGTTAAATCTGGCCACTTTGTGGTCCTTGAATTTACTTGGGGGAGAACTCTCTTGCTAAGACAGGATATTGGATAACAAGTTTATGCCAGCACTCCGATGTCATACTCTTATTCCAAAACAGGCATAATGGATGCTCGAAGGCTGCCCAGGAGTTCATCATGGTGAGGGAAAGTCTTCAGAATGTAAGATATGAGCAAGCAAAAGCCTAACAAACTGTGGACTTCATACAAGCTCTCGAGGGCTGACTTGTAGCAACAGGCACTAAACAGACTGGTCACTTCCTGATGTGAGGTGCCTTGGTAAGACTGTGCTTTTTAAATAGTTTTTAATTGGTTAATTTGGAGGTGCTCACCTCGTGTGATGCAAGTGTGGTTTCCATTATGAAAAGGCAACCAGGACAGTATAATGTGCTACTTTTCATTCAGCTCGCTGTTTCATGTTTTCATTGTGAACCAATATTTGTGGCCTAGTTTGCTGCAAAAATAACAATCTTCTGTTTCCCCAATTACCCCTCCTCCTCATCAAGAGGTAGCAAAGATTTGAATGCACTCAACAGTAGATCCAAGCATTTGTTGACTCTGTCTCATGACAAAGTCCTAAAGCACAAACAAATGCAGTCTTCTGGATGATTAGCTGCTTGATGCCCCACTTTAGTTCTGGCAGGTCGCAAAGAAAGTGCACTGACTAGAGTGGTAACAAAAGCAAACTAAGCCATCTTTCTAAATTCAGATAAGAAGAAGGAAGCCACTTCTATATCATTATCTACTTTTTACTTAAAGGATTTACTTCCTGCCAATGAGGCTTCACAAGCAAAATTGCCCCAATATCCACTGAGAACAAAGCGAGCGAGAGCATGTTGAGAGACGGAAAGCTTTCACAGATCCACTCAAGATATGTAAAAGAAAGCCATCAAGCAGATATGCAAGAGGGTAACAAGAGATGTGAATCAATATCATCCACTATTTACAACATCTATGCCAGATGCTGAATGCAGACATCTTAAGAGGCATCTTCAGTTATTGGGAATAAGAAAAGATTAAAAGAAATCTGTCGCTGATATTTAGAGCTGAGCTTTGTTCCCCTCTGATTGGACGCTGGACTGTCCAATCAGAGGCGACGCTGCAGGACGCACTCGGTGACGTAGACTGGGATGTATTCCAGGATACTTCCGTAAACATTGACGAGTTCGCGGACACAGCGATTAGCTTCATTGGAATGCTAGTGGATACCATCATCCCCTCGGCTACAATCCGGATTTTTCCCAACCAAAAACCTTGGGTTGACTCTACTGTCAGGAGAGCTCTCAAAGCACGGACCACTGCCTATAAAAATGGGCTCACATCGGGTGATATGACCAGCTACAAAGCAGCTTCTTATGGTTTAAGGAAGACTGTGAAAGCGGCTAAGAGGCGCTATAAGGACAATGTGGAGTCGCATTTCCAACACGGTGACTCCCGACATATATGGGACGGGCTACGAAAAATCACAGATTATAAACCCAGCACTGTGAGATGTATGAAACCAGAATTAGCTGACGACCTCAATGCCTTTTTTGCGCGTTTCGAGGTGCCTGCTGTGGCAGCAATTCAGAGCTCCGCACCTGCCCCCGCTGCTGAACCAGCACCATTGATACTCTCTGAGCATGATGTGAGGAGAGCTCTGAGGGCAACAAACTGCAGGAAGGCAGCGGGACCAGATAGCATACCGGGACGTGTGCTAAGAGTATGTGCAGATCAGCTGACCACAGTTTTCACTAGCATCTTCAATGCCTCTCTGGCTCAGCAGGTAGTCCCCACCTGCTTTAAAACATCAGTGATTGTTCCGATCCCGAAGAACACCCGCCCAGCCAGCCTAAATGATTATCGCCCAGTAGCCCTAACATCTGTAGTGATGAAGTGTTTTGAGAGGCTCATGAAACCCTTCATCAGTTCCCTCCTTCCTCCCGACTTCGACTCACTGCAGTTTGCATACCGGACAAACAGATCTACCGGAGATGCTGTAGCACAGGTCCTGCATACCACACTGAGCCATCTAGATGAGGGACGTGGGAACTATGTGAGAATGCTGTTTATAGATTACAGCTCAGCATTCAACACCATAGTGCCCCACACCCTCTCGGGTAAGCTCCAAGATCTGGGATTCAGTACATCTTTGTGCAGGTGGATTTATAGCTTCCTGACCACGAGACCACAGTCAGTGAGAATAGGGGATGTGTACTCCCATACACTCTCATTGAACATAGGGGCCCCCCAGGGATGTGTACTGAGCCCCCTTCTCTACTCCCTCTACACCGCGGACTGCACGGCCAGATACCCCACTAATTCCATTGTGAAGTTTGCTGACGACACAGTGGTGGTGGGACTCATCTCTGGGAACGACGAGACGGCCTACCAGAGTGAGGTGGATGGACTAGCAAAGTGGTGTGAGGCAAATCACCTCTCCATGAACATCAGTAAAACAAAGGAGATGGTGATTGACTTCAGAAAACAGAGAGGTGAGAAAACTCACACCCCAATTCAGATCTATGGAACCCCTGTGGAGAGAGTCTCCAACTTCAAATACCTCGGTGTTTATATCAACGAGGACCTCACTTGGAGTACACACACGGACTTCCTCATTAGTAAAGGCAGACAGCGCCTCTATCACCTGAGGCGTCTAAAGAGGTTTAAGATCTCCAAGAATATACAGAGGAGATTCTACACTGGTGTCATTGAGAGCATCCTGTGCAACAACATCACGGTGTGGTACGGGAACTGCACAGTACAGCAACAGAAAGCCCTGCAGAGGGTTGTGCGCACAGCTGAACGCACTATGGGAACATCTCTACCAGCACTGCAGGACATCTATGCTGAAAGGTGCAGATCCAGGGCCATCAGGATCATTAGGGATTCTAGCCATCCCGCCCACAAACTGTTCAGGCCACTGAGGTCAGGGAAGCGCCTCTGTAGCCTGAAAACAAGAACAGAAAGGTTCAGGAGGAGTTTTTACCCACAAACTGTGAGACTCCTCAACCAAAACACAAACCGGACAACATGATGGACAATCTCACACACAGTACATAATTTGCACTTTATCTTTCTTCTCTGAACCTTATCCGTACCTTATTATATACATCTGTACTATGTAAATATGTATATTTTTATAGTCTTCTCATTCAAATCATTACAGTGCAATATCTTTCACGTCATGGATATATATTTATAAGCACAAACATATGGACTTTTACATTGTTTTTTTATATATTTTTTTACTTTTAACTTTTGTTTCTTTTCCTTTTTTTCTTAGCTTATGTAAAATCCTTTTTAGCATGTTTGCACAGTCGGGGGGAGTACTTTTTTAGCCAGAAAAAACATTTTACTGTATGTTGTACCAGCTATAACTACATGTGACAAATAAATAAAGAATTGAATTGAATTGAATTGAATTGAAAAAACAACAGCAGAGCAAAAGGAAACGAATGAAATGCGCGTCCTTTTGCGTATCCTGACATTGTGCTCTGTTGCTATGCCATGATGTGGGCCACTATGTAAATATTGGAACAGCCATAACACCAGTATTCTACAAAGTAAAATATTTAGTGGACAGTATTCCCAGATAGTCATCTGTGCAGTCTGTGTTTAGCTGGAGAGAATGGAGTATTGTTTTGGTGATTGGGGTCATACAGTAGGTCGGGCAGCAGTGGTTAGGGAAGCGGACCTTCATAACAGCAGTATTACCCATGGACAGGGCTGTAGGGGTTTGTAGGGCTCTCTCATTAATGTCTTTGTCTCTATCTTTCGCTCGCTCTCTTTTCCTCCTCACACACACATGCACACAGGGAGATGGAGACAAGTTTCAAACGAAAAACAAAAACCTGGGGTACTTAAAGCTCTTATGTTATATCAGAGGCCTGGAGACAATGGGAAGATGCAGGGCACCCGAGGGTTGGAAAACACTTTGTAAATAATTGAGATTGTGTTCCTTTGTTTTGTTTGTCTTTAAATGACTGACTCTCTGTCTTGGTCAAGTCAATACTGCAGGCAGCAGTATGAGAGAGCCAGATGATTTGTTGCTGCTGCAGAGCCTGGCATACTTCATTTGAAGGGTTTCCTTCTTACTTTGTGACTGCTTGATCTGGAAAGGGTCAGATGTCGACCTTCACGAGGTGACTCCAAGAAACTGGAGTTAATCCTGTGCTGTATTCATGCTGTTGTTATAGACTATTAAGGACATTTGCTCTGCCACCTTTCACCTTTCCCTGAATGAGCTAATATTAATTACTACTACTACAGTGTAACTATTAAAGTGGAAAGGACGTTATCAGACTTTTTTCCAAAACAGTTTTTCAAGAGATCAGAACATCTTAAAAATGGCTCAGAATAAACATCTGTAACTTCATATCTATGTTGACCAACAGGAAACAGATACACACATAATTCTACATCTGAACGATCAGTCATCTAAAGCTACGTCTACGAAAAGCTAAAACCAGGAAAACTGTCCTGCCTGAGAGAGCAGAAAGTGTGGCTCAGACTGCAAACAGTGCAATGGAAATGCTCTGTTGAAATTATTTCAGATAATGAGACGTGATTACACAAGCATCTGGGACAAACTGCTGTGTGTTTGCCACAGTGTGTTTTGACTGTTTCTTTTCCAAGCCATTGCAGTCAATAGTTTCTAGAATTGGCTACCACAAAATACTGGTCAAACGTTTTGGCAGCGGCACCACTGCCTAAATTAAAAAAAAAAAAATTTTGCCAATAAAGTTTTTGAAAATAATAAAATGCTTGAAATTGTTCTTTACTACAGAAACGTAAAAGCAATCTAAATAAAACCTAAAGTATAATTTAGAATTTATGCCACTGTCAAAAATTTTCCTCATGACCGTATGACTTTGCCATGCTTAAATTAATTAATCCTAGGGGTCCTAACTATGTTTTCCAGTTTCTGGGAAGATTTAAAGGTAGAAAAAGTGTTTACACTGCCATTAGATATCATGAACTTCTGTTTCAAGATAAATGAGCAACAGTGCTCACCTACAAAAACCTGCATCTACTACTGATATACCCTAAAATAGCATGAATATAACCCTTACATAATTCATTATCATTAACAAATTTTCACCACATTACAACCATTAAAAAACTGATAAAGACAGAATCACCTTAAACCATAAAACTGTGGTTCATGGTACAGCATTTAATCAGTGCTAGCATATACAAACTTTCTCATTGGCCTGTTTAGCTAACAAAGCACTAACACCCTGCAGCCAAATGATATGCTGTTATGTCCAAGCACTATTCCAACGTGACAAGCAAGTCAAGCAGTGCTTGTATGGAAGTGAAATGTAAAAATATCATCAACAAAAATATATTAAAGTAAAAACATTTCTCTACTTTTATCTAAAAAGCATCCTGTCATAAAGATTCTCTAATACCTGTTTATATGCGCACTTTTGATTACTGCCATCTTGTGCTTGCAGTTGGCTATTGTCTTTGGAAGCAAAATTAATTGCACTTGATTGCAGAGAAGCTGAAGTCTGAATGGGGTAAGTGTTTTCAGAGGTGGTTCAGAGTCAGGCGAGCAGCTTTTTCTGGTTTGTTTGTGCATGTGCTTTGTGGATAAACCTCTGGTGTCTGATGGGAGGTGATCTAGGTAAGCTGCCATGGCTCTCTTTTTGCTGCTCTGAGATCATCATTAGGCTACCATCTGAAAAGTTAATTACTGGCCAAGATAATGCCATACAGAGTTAGTATCTGGCTTGTTACCATATTTCTAAGATTTTTAGTGCAGAGTACCTCAGATTTATCTGACTTTTCAAGCAGAAATCTGGAGGTTGTTCCTAGAGTATTTAAAAGTAGAATGGGAGGCAGAGCCTTCAGTTTTCAGGCCCCTCTTCTGTGGAACCAGCTTCCAGTTTGGATTCAGGAGACAGACACTATCTCTACTTCTTTTTGCTAAAGCATATAGTTTAGACTGGATCAGGTGACCCTGAATCCTCCGTTAGTTATGCTGCAATAGGCGCAGGCTGCTCACCCCAACTGGTGAGAGATGGCTGGGTCACATAGGGTCATATTATTGTTGGGTTTTTCTCTGTATGTATTATCGTAGGGTCTACCTTACAATATAAAGTGCCTGATAGGTTGCTGGTGATCTGGTGGATAGATAGAGGTAGATACTATAAGCTGCTGGATGCAAGCATTTTATATTTGCATGAAGCCAAGTACGACACTATATTGCCAAAAGGTCATGAACAGATAATTTAATTCAGGTGTTTCAATCACTTCCCTGGCCACAAGTGTATAAAATCATAGACATGCAGACTACTACAAACATTTGTGAAAACATGGGTTGCTATCAGGAGCTCAGTGAATTCCAGTGTGGCACTGTGATAGAATGCCACCAGTCCAGTTGTGAATTATCCTCACTGTTAAATATTCCACAGTCAACTGTTAGTGGTATTATAACAAAGTGGAGGTAGTTAGGAACAAAAGCAACTCAGCCATGAACTAGTAGACCATGTAAAATCAAAGAGAGACTTTGCTGCTCTCCTTGTGTTTGTGTATGTATGCATAGGTACACAATTCAGCAGCCAGCCAAACTTCATGCATAAGACTACATCCAAGCTCCAGGTGCTTTATTTTAAGCTACACCACCATATACCATTGAATCGGAGTGAAACTAAAACATATCAACAAAAGAATTAAATAGCAATGTGATTAATACAGTTATGAAAAAGAATGAGGATTGCAGCAGTTAATTTACTGAACCCTTCACCAAATGTGCACTTGCTTACCCCAACTAACATGGCAGACTTCCTGTTCTGGTTCAAGGTGCAGAGCCCAATAACAACAATTTACAAGGCACAGTGGGAGGCACCTAACACAAGGCAGAATAGAGACAATGATGAGCTAGTTTGTGGTGGAAGAACTTGACTGGCCTATGCAGAGTCCTGACCTTAACCTGACAGAATACCATTGGCACGAATAGAGCAACATCAGTGTCTGGATGTCACTCAAGTTTATTTGCATGTGCAGACAAACGAGAGGATACTTCGTTTGTCTGCACAAACGAAGCAATATAGTGTATGATACCTTCCTGTAGTGATGTGTCCTGTGTGTCGAAGCTTCGAATCGTGCGTCGGGTAATCGCGGGGGCGTTTTTCTGAAGCGCGTATCGAGGCTTGCTTTGATTACGTATGCAGTGACGTTCGAGGCCTCGCGGGCAGTCCGTACCACGTGACTGATTCAGGGACTGGTTCATCGGTTCGCGCCAGATTCGAAATAACATGGGCAGGAAAACAGCTGATTCCCCATCACACCGTGTTGTGGAATTGGATTACGTACGTGCTACATAGTTACTTGTGCATTTCTTCTTCGATGGAACCAGCAAGGAAGAGATGTTTTTTTATTTTATTTTGTCTCTCCTAATAAAGTATGCACACAGTAATAAATATCACAAATGATAAACACCAAAATATAAATAAACAACACTACACATCCTATAATCTGATTTCTGTCTTTTAGTTTATTAAAAAGTGAAGCACCAAACACTAGTTTGTGTCATTATCCAGATGTACATAAGGTTTACACATCATTATAATCAAAGAGCCCGCTTCACTTGAATTGTCCACTTGATGGCGCAGTAGAGCAAATGAATCATCACAATGCTTCGAACCATGAGTCGACCAATTGGATGGAAAGCTTCAGTTCATCATGAGGCTTCATCTCACCATCACTACCTTCCTGTAGTGGGAACCTATTACAACAAAACCAAGAAACTGGTGCTTTGTTGTTTAGAAAAAAAAAGTCTTCAGCTCACTGAAGATACTTGAATAAACAAATTATTTATTTTTATCAGACTTTGTCACCCAATTTTCCAAAGACGGATTGTCTATAAAATCTTATCACCATCTGTGTACAAGAGTGCTTGTTTGGAACTAACAAGCAGCATTTGTTGAATCACAACTGTTTTATATGAACTAATGATGAGTAAATGAGTAAAATGGAGTGTCAGTTGTAGAAAGATGTTGCTGCTTTAATTGTATGTAAATGGAAGCCATTTAATATCCTGTGTTTCTCCTCCAAAACGATGGAATAAAAGAATGTCTCCCTCTCAGCCTCCAACACTAATTATTTTGCCGTTGCGTGGTAGTCATCATAAATAACCATAATTCAAATGGCCCCAATCAATAGTGCTTGAGGAGGCATTTGGACAATATAAACAGTGTTGGTTTAAATTGCAAGCAGCAGGGCCAAGGACAAACCGCAAATGGCATTAGCGTCTCTAACTTCTGTATATTTTTATTTCTGCAAGGAAAAAGAATAATTTGTGAGTATTTAAAAAATATATATCTATATATATATATAAATACATATTACTCCCATAGAGCCTTCTTTTCTAAATCTTCATCCTTCAAGCCCCTCTGTGGAATTGGAACACCCTCTTACGATTAGGCTTAAAACTTTTTGATAAAGCTTACAGTTAGGGCTGGATCAGGTGACCCTGAATCCTTAACATGATGCACTGTTTTTTATTCACTCACCTCTCTTCAATCTCTGTGTGTATAAACCACTTTGCATTTAATCATTAGTTATTATTGAACTCTGGCTCTCTTCCACATCATGTCTTTTTTCCTGTCTTCCACCCCTCAGCCATAACCTGATTGCGGCAAATAGCCGCCCCTCCCTGAGCCTGGTTCTGCCAGAGGGTTCTTCCTATTAAAAGGGAGTTTTTCCTTCCCACTGTCACCAAGTGCTTGCTTGTAGGGGTTTGTCTGATTGTTGGTGTTCTCTTTAATATTGCGAGTCTTCACAATAAAAAGGGATTTGGGGCAACTGTTGTTGTCGTTTGGTTCTATGTAAATAAATAACATTGAACTGAATAGAAAGTGTATGTGATGCGATGTAATTTAACTGTTCACTCAATCAGTCTTTTTTTTTTTTTTTCACTTTTTATTGTCACATCACATGTGCAGGCACACTGGCACAGCACATGCGAGTGAAATTCTTGTGTGCGAGCCCCACAAGCAACAGAGATGTGCAAACACAACAACACAAACGAGCAAAATACAAGAATGGCCAACCTGAAACTAATAAATATATGTACAATATATAATAGTGTATGCATTTCTGGATGTGTATACTAAATATTTTCCTACGTGTGTGTGTGTGTGTGTATACACATTTTTACAAATTAAATAGTAAAAAAATAAAATAAAATAATAATAATAATAATAATAATAAAATATATAAAATATACAGAGTTGAATATGTGCAAAACAGTGGCGTTACTGTACAGTATGGAGTGCATAATGTTGAAGTTCCAGTAGTGAAGCTGAGGTGTCTATGACGTGTTCAGCAGTCTGATGGCCTGATGGAAGAAGCTGTCTCTCAGTCTGCTGGTACGGGACCGGATGCTGCAGAACCTCCTTCCTGATGGAAGCAGTCTGAACAGTTTATGGCTGGGGTGACTGGAGTCCTTGATGATCCTCCCCGCTTTCCTCAGGCACCGCTTCCTGTAGATGTCTTGGAGGGAGGGAAGCTCACCTCCAATTATCCGTTCAGAGCACCGCACTACTCGCTGGAGAGCTTTGCAGTTGTAGGCGGTGCTGTTGCCATACCAGGTGGTGATGCATCCAGTGAGGATGCTCTCAATGGCACAGCGATAGAAGGTCCTGAGGATGCGGGGGCTCATGCCGAATCTTTTCAGTCTCCTGAGAAAGAAGAGGCGCTGCTGCGCCTTCTTCACTGTTTTGTTTGTGTGTACTGACCACGTCAGTCTCAGTCATTTCAGCCAAACTCACATGTGGTAAATCACCAAATCATCATGTGCTGTGCATAACTCATTTGGAACAGTTTTCATGGTAATTCCTTAAAGAGGTAAATCACTTCTACAAACCTGTATCTTCAAAGCTTTCTGTAAATACTTCACTGTTTGAATGCAGTCCAAAATTATGATCAAAGTCACTGTTTTTCCAAAAGAACCCTGGCTCAGTGTTTGCTATTGTGTATGGAAGACAAAGCCGGGTGATTAGTTGTGAACAGATGGAAATTTTGGTCTCGGATATTCTTAACATGTGCAGACTACCTCGATGCAGGACTGGCACAGTGTGCTAGATGAGCTCAGCACACAGAAGTGAAAGAAATTCTGTTAAACTGATGATACAAGTAAACGTGCTTTGGCTGGACAGCCATGAGCAGTCCAGATTGTGAGAAGCATATTCCATGACCATCCTATCTGTCAGTGCCTGGGAGTGTGACTGGCATTTTGATTGCAGGTTTTCTCTGGGGACTGTCTGAGGACCTTGAATCTGGATCTCAAAACTGTTCAGTGAGGACTCATGTTGGGCATCTTATTTTTAAAGGTGTAATAAAAAATTATTGTAATAAATAAT